>NC_089586.1:31581081-31819669 GCF_019320115.1 Miscanthus floridulus | reverse complement strand
AGGCAAGTCCACGCACTCGCACCACCTCACGCAAAACTCCCCCAAACTCTCTTATCCTTAAGGTTTAAGCGCGCCCGTGTCTGTTTCGAAGGGTGACCAACAGCAGCACTAGGATCTTAACTTTCTGAATGGGGGGCAGTCAGGAGGGAAATTCCTCGAGCCCCAGCCAACGACCATAGTTTTCGCTCTTCTTCAGCAACGATCAGAGTTCTTGCAATATCAGGGGCTGCTCCATCAAAGACACACCTGTTGCAATGAGTCCATACAGTCCATGCTCCAAGAATAATGAGAGAATTGATTCCTTGCATTAGTATGTCACTAGTAGCACTACTCACTCTATCCCACCAATCTAGAAATGAGAGTTCAGTGGGCTGAGGGGAGAAGGATTGCAGGCATTTAAGTTTGAAAATGCCTTGTATATATCCACTGTACAGACACCAATCACCTTTAAATCCTAAATTTTGCATTTGATGAAATTATATTATATATTTAATTAAATATTCTAAAAATGTTTTTTACACTACATCCCAACGGGTTGGTGGTGAACTAGTAAACAAAAGGAATTCAGATGCACTCTTCATTGGAAAAGAAGAGCTCCCATTATGTTATTTATTAGTTGAAAAAAAGGATGGGAAATGATACACCAGAATCGTCTCTAAAATGACACAAGCTAACAAATAATTCATACGATGACTGTACTGACAGTAATGAGTCCTTTCATTGTGTGTGCAAAAAACAGACGAACGGACACAAGAAAACAGGAACAGCAAAGCCCCCGTAGGCTGTAACAGTCTAGCCACCCAATAATAGGAGAAAGCTCATGGCCCAAATTTGGTGAAACAGCAAAACTCCCTGAAAACGCATTTGCAGTTTTGGGTGGCTCAATTACAGCAGACAAACGTGGGAGGGAGGTTAGGGACGAGCAGGACAAAAAAAGGCGACGGGAGAGGAGAGACAAAATTCCCTCTTGTCTCTCTCTCCCCTCCGTTTCGCCCCTTGAATCCTCCTTCCCTTTGCTATCTGTTTGTTGGGAATCCATTGGGCCGGAAGCTGATTGTTGCATTGCGAAAGAGACAGAGACCAGTGGTGCTCACCATTGAAGATGTTTGCCTCGCCCTTCTCCGTGACCTCTTCGCACAGCAGCGAGCACGAGCCGGTTGCAAGGGACAGCTCCATCATCGTGGCCGTCGACAGGGACAAGAACAGCCAACAGGCTGCAAAATGGGCGGTGGATAAGCTCCTGACCAGGGGCAGCATGCTCCAGCTCGTCCATGTCAGGGGTAGGCGCCTTTTCAGCCGTTTTATTTATATATATGCCAATGTTGGGTTTCTGCATCAACAATTCAACATGTATGATATATGAGAATAAAAGTCAATTGCTCGCCTTGCTACACCAACCAACCTCAACAGCCTTTGAGCTAGGACAATTTATGTCCATTAGGAGATCTTCAGATTCAGGCTATACAATGCTAAACCATTTCAGCAATATTACACCAGACCAATTCTCCTTACAACAAGCTGATTTTAGATTAAGTGTTAACCTACAAGTATTGTTTCTATCGTAGCAACATGACATGATGCCATTTTAGATTACCAACCAAAAAAATGACACAAGAAAATGCCTATTCCTTTGTAGGATAATGAGCACTCAAAAAAACTCATTCTTCTATTGAACATGGTCTGCTTTATGTTAAAATCTTGGTCTGATCAATTAAGGCTTATCTTGTTTCATATGACCATTTACAGTTGAAGCAAACAAAGATGAGGGTGATGCAGAGATAACACAGCTATTTATATCATATAGAGGGTATTGTGCTCGCAAAGGGGTAAGTTCCCATTGAAAATTACCTTTTTTCCAAATATTGGAAGCATATACAAATGATATCACTGCAGAATATTTATCAACTACAGAAACATCATACTGAACTGTACACAGTTTAACTGCTAAAAAGAGAATTTTGGAATCAAATGCTTCGGTATTAAAATAAGAGCAGTTATACTATTCTGAAAATATCCAGAATGGCTGCAGGTAGTATTCACGTTTACGCCACCTTTACATCGCAGATGCATCTGAAGGAGTTGATCTTGGATGGCACTGACATCTCCAAGGCAATAATTGACTATGCCAGTAGCAATGCCATCACAGACATTGTCGTCGGCGCATCAACTAAGAACACATTCATCAGGTATATTACCTGCCCATTCATCTCCCATGGTTGCACGCCTTTACATTCCCATGATGCCTATACTGAAAACAGGCATGATCATTGTACTCTGCAGAAGGTTTAGAAATCCTGATGTCCCAACGTGCTTGATGAAGATGGCGCCTGATTATTGCACAGTACATGTCATCCACAAGGCAAAGGCCATCCAGGTGAAGGCAGCCAAAGCTCCTGCACCCTTTACTACTCTCCCTCCAAAGCAACACTCCCAACCAAACATAGAGTCTGATGCCTCAAGGTAAATCTGAGGATGAATAGCACTTCATTAGTTACATTGTGTAGCTGTGAACATAATATGGTTCCCACTAATCGGCAGTCTGCACCCTTTCGTTCTTATCATTGTAAAATGCATGGACTTTCTTAGTCAGGTCACTCTTTGCCTTCATAACTTGTTAACATCCATGTTTTAAAAAAGAACTTGTTAATATCAGCTAAAAGGAGCATTCGGTTTTTTAAGCAGGACCTCAAGAGGGGACTGGAAGAAGACTTCTCATACATCGTCTCCGTTGGCAAGTAGTAGAAATTCAGTGGACCGGTTATCTGCCTATGCAAAGGCCCCGTCGAGAGATAGGCCTCTTACCGGAGCTAGGACAGCACCCCAGAAGGATTTTGACGACTACATTGATTTCATAGCACCACCGAGGCCCTCAGTGACTCGTAGCTCCTTTTCAGATGACATTGATTTCGGAATGAGCATGGAGTTGCCATCCATAGACTTTGGTGAATCCTTGGAGCTCTCCTCAGCGATGTCCATGGAAAGCCTAAGTTGTTCCGGGGTAAGTGCTCCTCAATAAGTATAACATTAATATCGAGTTCTTTTTGGCAAATGACACGATCTCTTGTTTTGTTTCACTTGAAACTGGAAGGATGTGGAAGCTGAAATGAGACGCCTGAGACTAGAACTGAAACAGACAATGGAGATGTATAACTCTGCATGTAAGGAAGCTGTTGATGCCAAACAGAAGGTGTGTTTGCTTCTGTATTGCTAAGTACCAGGTTCTTTCTTCCTAAGCTAACCTAAAGATATTGATTATTGAAACAATGAACAATGATCTGACTGCAGGCAGCACAGATGCACCAGATGAAGGTGGAAGAGTCCAAAAAGTACCAAGAACTACGGAATGCAGAAGAGGAAGCTCTTGCACTGGTTGAAATGGAGAAAGCAAAGTGCAGAGCTGCACTTGAGGCAGCAGAAACTGCGCAGAAAATTGCAGAGCTCGAGGCGCAGAAGAGATTGAGAGCAGAATGGAAAGCAAAGCGGGAGGCTGAGGATAGGAAGAAAGCAACTGATGCACTGAACAAAAATGATATCCGGTACAGGAGATACTCCATTGATGACATAGAAGCTGCTACACATAAGTTTGATAAGGCGCTGAAGATAGGAGAAGGTGGATATGGACCGGTATATAAAGCAGTACTGGATCATACTAACGTTGCTATTAAAATCTTAAGACCTGATGCATCACAGGGACGGCAACAATTTCAGCAAGAGGTAAATCTGATACAGCAATCACAGATTGTGCTAGCCTTGAAATTTATGAAACTTTAGCTAGTAAGTTCTTTGTTGATATGGTCAATCTACATTTGGACAGCTTTCCTTATCTAAAAATCACTAGAAGCGCATCAAACACCAAATATATTCTGTTTCTTATATCTGCGACGATTTGTTCACTCTCACGAAGTGGACATTTCTTCTCTCCTCACGTGAAACAAATCTTGTAATAGACTTTTATCGCTCCAATAGTTAAAACCTTGTCAATTATGCATATGAATTCATGACCATGATCAACCTATTTATAAAATGACAACAATAGTATCATGCCTAAGTAGGAATTACCTGCTAAATCGCATGCTTGTGACAATTTGCAGATTGAAGTACTAAGCTGCATGCGGCATCCAAACATGGTGCTGTTGCTTGGAGCCTGCCCAGAGTATGGGTGCCTGGTGTATGAATACATGGACTATGGAAGCCTAGAGGACCGGCTCTGCAGACGAGGAAAAACATTGCCAATCCCATGGAGCATCCGCTTCAGGATCGCCGCCGACATTGCAACTGGACTTCTCTTCCTCCACCAAGCAAAGCCAGAACCACTTGTCCACCGGGACCTAAAGCCTGCCAACATCCTCCTCGACCACAACTTTGTCAGCAAGATCAGTGACGTCGGCCTTGCAAGGCTGGTACCACAATCCGCAGCCGATGTCACACAGTACAGGATGACATCGACGGCTGGCACCTTCTGCTACATTGACCCAGAGTACCAGCAGACTGGAATGCTCACCACCAAGTCTGACATATACTCGCTTGGCATCATGCTGCTCCAGATCATCACGGCAAGATCACCCATGGGGCTCACGCATCATGTAGAAAATGCCATAGAGAGAGGAGCCTTCCAGGAGATACTTGACCCGACGGTGACAGACTGGCCGGTGGAAGAGGCTCTGGAATTTGCGAAGCTGGCATTGCGGTGCGCGGAGCTACGGAAGAAAGACAGGCCAGATCTTGGAAAAGAAATCTTGCCAGAGCTTACCAGGCTGCGTAATCTTGGGCATGATTATGAGACTTCCCAGGTTAGCAGCGCAAGTACAAACTGTTCAAGCTCCGCACCATACAGTTTCAATAATGATGACATCTAAATGCGATGAGAAGGAATCTTCCGCTGGATTAAGCAAAACAAGCATACTTTATAACAGTATAGAGTATAGACAGACATAAGGTTGCCTTCCAGGTCTGGAAAACCACTGCTGTCCTTGCTTGTTCAGAATTCAGTCCTAACTCAGATGAGATGATCATGGACTGCAGCGCCTGATGATGGGGCCTAACATAGTTTCAGTCAACCAAACGAGATTGTTAGCGTGTAGATAAGGGGAGCATACAAAGGAAACTTATGGTGTGCATGTGTGTAAAATATGTTAATTTCTTTTTTACTGTAACAGCAGCCTCAAGTTTTCTACTATGGTTTGCCTCCATTTTTTTTTCTTCACCAGCACGGTTCATGAAAAAAAAAACTTGTTTCCACCAATCTCAGTGGCATCATAACAATTAGTGAATTTTCATTCCAAGAACCACAAGACAAAATAGCAAAAGCTGGCCACTCCCCTTCTCTTCCTTTTTATCGCCATAACGTTGGACAGGTAAACAGTAAATTAGTTATTCACAGGCCAGGGCATCTCAATAAAAAAAAAGGATGCGGGGTCTGAAGAAGGGTGTCAGTGGCAAGCCTTACCCTCGCCTGTGCAATGCGATGAGACCGCGACTCCAACCCGGGACCTTCCGGTCACAGGCGGTAGTACTCTACCGCTTGCACCAGGCCCGCCCTTCGCCAGGGCATCTCAATACCCCAACAAAATAGTAACAAAACAAACGCAAGATAACTGAAAACCAAAGTCTCTAGACTATACACATTTGAGAATCAATGATTTTTTTGTCTCATGCAGCACGCAAATGCAATATTCCATCTAACATAATAGTATTCCACAAGAGTGCAGTATGATATGTCTACCATAAGACCACATTTGTTACAAACACGCGTACCACAAGTTCAAATCCTTGAGACGATAACTAAGAAACCATCCATTAGATGCGAAGCATAGTATGGATTTGATTCCAGTAGCCTACAAGCTTCGCGATTTTGTCCTTTATCTTGATTCGAGCATTGTAATAGAGTTCAAAATCAAAATCAGTACACTGCAAGAAAGAGTAATTGAGGTTATTTCTATTGGTTTGATATGGAGTCGCTCAAGAATGATTATAAATGTAATGGTACTCATTTTATAATTTGGATAATAAAATCCCAAAAAAAAACTTGGTTGTGGCTCGCTCAGGGGCATATAGTCCTGAAGGTCTCGCGTCCAAAAATCTCCCACTGCCTCTAGCCTCTGCCCTTTTGTTCCTCGCTCTTCCTCCCTCAATCATTCCCACTCGCCGAGCTAGCCAACCCTAACGGTCGTGTGACTAAACCTTTAGTAGTGGTGGCCTAATCTAGACACAACCATTGGAGGCTGGACCTAGACGCTAGCTCCACCAATGCCTAATGAGGCGAGAGAGTGGGCGCTATGGTGCCGACTACCTAGCAGTGTAGGAGACACCAAGACTTGGTGCGTGGATACCAGAACCAGACTGCCAGTGCCGAAGGCGGGAGCCAAATAAGTAGTGAAGTAGATAAGTGTTTCATCCCTCACTTCCTTTTGATTTCTCCTAACAAGGCAGTCTCTGTGTTCAAGTCCAATCCTCTCTTTCAAATTTTCTCAAATTAAATTCATGGGTTATTAATGCTGCCATTTGTTGATTTCTACTAGAATTACAATAAAAAAAAGACCATGACATTAAAATCCATTCTTTAGTACGTTGTGTTCCCTATTATCAATTTTTTTGTTCACTAATGATTACATTTTTATATTGCATCCCCAACTGATTTTAAATGTTCAAGCTTTTATGTATAGGTTCAGATTCACCTGTTAATGTAAACGATAATTAAGATAGGTAGAGATAAATCAAATAATTGTCTATAACTACTAATTAGGTACTTATAATTACTAATAATTGTCTATATTTTTGTACCTATTATAGATTAGTTAGGCACTTAGATAGCTTTAGGTGTGGATTTTTGCTAACTCTGCCATTGTCCGTCCTATTAGCAAATCTTAGATCTTCACATGTTAATTTTAATTGCTAGCTATTAACCAAAATAAATAAAATTTTCTCTATCCCCAAAAAGTTGACATTGTAGTATTCACAAAATACTTGACGTTTTGGCTTCTCAATGTACCTTTCACTTTTTCCAATATACATTTCCCGTTTCTCAATGGGGACTGCTAGTGCCCAGCTGGGAGGACGCCCCGTGCCTACACCCGGTGCGCCCACGTAGGGGCCTGCACCACCCAGACCGCACGCCCTGCTCGCCTGACCTAAAACACGCAGAGACTGCTCGATGCTCGTGCCGGTGCCAGCACCCCGTTTCTTGCACCTACACCCGGTGGGCTCATGCGGGGGCCCGCACCACCCAGACTGCACGCGCCGCTCGCCCGACCGAAAAACACAGTCGATGCTTGTGCCTCGTACGCTTTCCACGCACTTGCAGGCGGGGACCGCTCGTGCCTCATACACTTTCCAACGCCCCAGCAGCTACAACAGGCGGCTGCGGCCTGCGGCAGGTGGTCCCATTCTAACATATGCAACATCAGATCTAATTTTGCAACATTAAGATGAAACACTTGCAACACACATATGAACAGTTGAAACACTTACAACATACATCTGAAACACTTACAAAACACCTTAAAACGCTTGAAAGCCATTGCAAACGCATGCAACAACCAGATCTAGTTTTACAACATCCAGATAAAACATACGTATGAAACACTTGAAACATACGCTTGCAACATACATGTTATGCAACATTCAGATATACTTCTGCAACATACACATGAAACACTTGAAACATACGTCTGCAACACTTGAAACATATAATAGCCATTGTAACATACGCAACATCCAGATGAAACACTTGAAAACAACTTCTGAAACACCTGAACCACTTGAAACATGGCGTCACTGGCATCCATGGCCTACCTTGTGGGGAACTGCGGTAGCCAGCAAGCGGTGCTTGGGTCCAGTGGAGAGGGAGGATGGTGGCAGGCAAGCTGCTGGGCGCAGTGAAGAACGCCACGCTAGAGCAGTAGCCATGGACCAAGCCGCGTCGGCTTGGAGAACTCGGCGGCGAGTGGTGAGTTGTAGTGGGGAGACAAGAAAGCAAGCGGCGGCGCTCGGGCGCGGTGTAGCACACCGTTGTGTTGTGGCCGCGGTGGTGCGGGCGCAACAGCGTGGTCGTGGTGAGTGGGTTCGAGAATGGATGCGGGCACAGCGGTGGTTCGAGAGGAAGGTGAGAGCAGTGATTTTTTATTTTTATTTCCGTGCGGATGACAGTGTTGCCTGTTGGGTCGTTCCCGCTGTTGGCACGAGAAATTGATCCGCGCAACAACACGATAAGTATCATACTTTCGCGACGATGAGCGACTAGTTTTCGGGACAAACTAGCAAAGGAGTTTCTCGTTTTCGTGGAGGAGAGTCGACCGTTTCCAGCGCAAAACGGCAAAGATTACCAATCCCTAATGGAGACTAGGGTTTAGCATGTACTACTGTCCAAAGGAAGAAGAAAGAACAAACAACGATAAAAATAGTAGATGTATTATGTCAATTGGCTAGTGGGGAAACAATATGTCACGGTCTTTGACAAGCCAGCTGTATCCGGCCAGGATTCGGTCTTTGACAAGCCAGCTGTATCCGGCCAGGATTCTAAACTGAACTACATACGGCCCTGTTTAGTTCCGACCTCCTAAAACTTTAGTTCCTAAAAATTTTAGGCAGCCTTCTAAAACCTCATAAAATAGTGTTTGGTTGAACCTTTTAAAACTGACTAAAACAGTAAATGTTGTTAAACAAAGACACTTTTACCCTTCTTTAGGAGAGAGAGAGGGGGAGGGGGCAATAAATGAGGGATAGTGGGGGTCCAGGAAGGACTTTAGGAGGGGTGGAGCTCCTAAAGAAAAACCAGCCTCCTAAAATTTTTAGGAGGTTTTAGAAGGGAGTGTTTGGTTCTTTAGACAGATTCTATCCAGATTTTAGCTCCTAAAGCTTTTAGGAGGGGTAACCAAACAGGACCTACGTGTCCGATCCTATCAACAGGAAAACTAATGGCCGGATATAAACAGCCCAATTAGTTACAATCTTCTCCAATCTTCTATATATTCTGACTCTTCACGTACATTAAATCTGCATGTAGATAATAATGAATAAAATATTCCTTTTCTTAACTGATTCGGCCAACAAATCTGATATATCTCCTAGTCCGGAACTTAAATAATTGTTAACTCGGCCAAATAATTAATAAATGTGAAATCCTTACGATCCACGCCTCTGAAATCCTTCCTTGCTTGCTTTCTCCACACGTGAACTCCAAGATGCATGGAACGCCCTTGGCCCTGTTACTCTCAAGCAACGTGTCAACTGATTTAGATTAATTATCAATAACATATATAATTTGGTAGATCATGACATATTCTCTTGCCAAATTACACCATCAACACCCGCGGGCCTCGAGACCCATCAACGCGCGTCCGAACGAAACGGATGCCCTAACGACAGCATTTCCATTTGTCAATACATCTCTCTCTCCCTCTCTCTCTCATAGTGATGCTTTGGTCTTTTGGTTATACAACAGTGATATCTGAGCACAATCCTATAACGTCTATCATTTTGGTTATAAATGTGAAATCCTTCCACATTCTCCAAGCCTTGCAACGCCCATTGCCACAACCAGCCGCACCTACAACATTGCGATGGTGGCGACGACTGCAAGCGGCATACAATGGTGTCCAGCGCCGAGGCATTGACTCCCTGTTTGCGCTAGTCTGCAGGACCATCTGGAAGGAACGAAATGCCAAGTGCTTCAGGGAGGCATCCTCATCGGTGAACGAGGTGCTGCAGCTAGTCAAGGCCGAGGCCGATCGGTGGATTGACGCCGGCGCACGGGGGCTTGAAACGTTGGCTCGCCTGTAGGTGGGATGGTCACCCTTGAATGTCGTTGGTTTCAAAATGTAGCGCTTGCAAAACACTAACGCAGCCGTGGAACGGCGCTTGTATTGCTCAAACTCTTCCTACCTAATACAATGATACGCATCGCTTGTGCGTATTCGAGAAAAAAAAAAAACATTGATATCTGAGCACAATCCTATAACGTCTATCATTTTGGTATTTTGGAACAGAGGTTGAATATTAAGAGAAGTATGTCCTAAGTCTAGCCTTCTCTTTCTCCGATTGCGGCGCTTGTGCAGCACCCTGACACTGTTATCCTAGACGAACATCGCCTCCTGGTGTCCATGCCGCTTCCTTCTGCCGTGCTAACCATGTAAGCGCCGTCCAATTATATTGTGCAAGTTTTTGAAACATCCAAACTCTGGTTATTTCGACCAGCACATAGTGAAATTATAAGTACATTTCATATTCATGTGAATTGTACAAAATATATTTGTATTTTAAGGTCATTTAAGGTTTTATACATGTAAATAATACATTATGCTGCAATGTAAATGGAGTCAAACCCTAAAACAATGACGAAGTGTACATTTGGAAGCCAACTCGCAGTCAGTTATTGGAACAAATTTATCGCTCTCCTGTGCGACATGGGCGATACGGGCCTCAAAAGGATATAACCGATGAAATTCGACGCATGGTAACTTTCGCGCATAACAGTTTCTAGGAATCTACGGACAAGGCAGCTCAGGACGACACACAAACGAAAGTACCCTTTATTAATCTACTTGTTTCAGAGCACAAGTTACATCTCGGCACTAGGGACTACACAGAAATGAAAGTGACCGTCTCTGATCAGTGCTTGTGAGCCAGCTTCTTGAGAACACTGCCGAGGTCAGCCTCAGCCTTGATGTTATTGACCCATTGGGCATTGATCCTTACTCTCTCGATGCTCTGCTTCACAGTCCTCGCAATGTTTGCCTTAGTTCTGCTCTTGAAGAACTCCTCCGCCTCATCACCATGTTCATCGGTGGCCATCTGAAACCATGTTTCATGATGTGTCAGAAGAGTAAAATGTAAATCGGCTTATAAAAGAGACACGATGCAGATAGGTTATGCATCGTACTGGCGAGACGGTTATGTTGACGAAATTGGTGAGCAAAGTTCCAGAGTAGGCTCCCAATATGTAGTCCCAGTTTTCCTGAAATTATAGAGTAAGCATATATGGAAAATAAAGTCACAAAGCTAACCAAGAAAAATAAGGACGGCAGTGAATACCTTCAGCCATTGCCATGCGACCTCGTGTGCCCCTGAACTCACCCCTCTTAGCAAAAATATTGCGTCCTGATTCCTCACCTGGGCAATACAACATGAGACCAGTAAGATGAAACAAAGTTTAACCATATCATGTGGAACACACATGGCCACCTGAACTCATGCAATAGTAAACCAATAGCACAAATAATAATTAGCATATAAATGTAAAAATTGAAGAATTATGGCATGTTTATTACCTCAGGTGACAATATGAAATCCAATGCTTCACAGACAACATCAGGGTCAGGGGATGATGCCAAAGAACCTACAGAAGGGTCAGAAATTTCATGAGATCCCAGAAAAACAAGCTCACCTTCGAATGGCAAAAGAAAAATGTTCACTTTCCTAACACACGAACTTTCTCCTGGCTTAGATCAGTTTCTCTATATATCTTCAATAGTGATTTGTAGCCAGTTTTGTTCGATTTGCTCACTGTCTGCATCAAAGCAACATATGCAGCCTACAAAACAAAACAGGATCAATAACTGGGCTGTGGACCATTTAGTAGTTAGCTATATATACAACTTAAATTCCGTTAAGATGCTAACCTTTCTAACATCTGGAGGGAGGAGTGGTGTCTCTCTGTCTACCAGAAAGACATTAAATCGACGAACAGCTTCATTTATGGTAGTCTCATGGCCAAGTTCTGCAAGAGCAGTTAATAGTGTGCCTCTTAACAAAGCATTCAGGTGGCCCTCACCACTCTTAGCATCCCAGCCAAGTTTCCTACAAACAATTTCTGAAATGTTAGGCAAGATCTCAGTATAAAATGTTATTCCCATTACAGAATAAATAGAGCAATATACTTACAGTGCAAATGGCTCCAGGAAATCAATTAGGAACTTCTTCAGATTAACCAACTCCTCTGGAGCAGCAACAGCCATCATCTCGGCAATGTGCAGACTCGTCTACAGAGACAAATGGTTTAAATTGCTAATGAAAAAAAAAACTAAGTATGTGAAAAGGACTTTTCAGGTAGAGAGAACATTACCGTGATTACGTGTGCAAGCACAGTATACTCAGTCTCATCCTTGTACACAGAAATCAACTGCAACAAGGAGACTAGCTTTTGTTTGCCAGCCATACAGAGGGCATAAGCATCATCGAGCACACCTGTATTTTTAATTTAAACAATAACAATGTAAGACCAGTTTGACGGGGTAAGAATGGTTCACTTGAAATAAGATTTTGGCAGAATTTACCATATCTGTCTGCTGCACTCAATTTGTTGGTTTCAATTGCATACCGAAGTTGGGATGCAAGTTCATCATCATAGCTCACCCTATAGAAGCTGGTCTGGTTGACATTAAGTTTAATCCAGAAGCTACACTTCTTTTGGCATTCTGTGAGCCCTAACCCTGACAAATCAAAATCTTCTTGTTTCCCATGAAAAAGGAACTTCTCTTGGCGTGAGTACGCACAACAACATAGTGTGACAGGAACCACCCATTGCCCAGATCCTGTGGACCCACTTGAAAGAAATTGTGTCTGCAACAAACAAGATCGAAAGATTTTCAGAAGGCCTCTAAAGCAGAAACTAAACTTGATTTTGCAAATGGAGAAAAGGTCTTGCAAATTTACAGGATTTCGCAAACATGTCTTCAGAAAGGTCTACAATATACCTGCTCCAGCTGGACCTTTCCATCCTTGAGTTTCACACTGACAACAGGATAACCTTGCTGTTTTGTCCATGAATGCATTAATGTTCTAACTGGTTCACCAGACCCCTCTTCAAGGGCAGCCCATAAGTCCTCTGTCTTTGCATTTGAATACGCAAATCTTTTGATGTATGCGGCCAAAGATTTCTAGCAAAAAGAATAAAAGGACAGCTTCTGGTTACCACTGAAAATATATTTGAGATATCTTCATTGACAAGTGACAAATAACATGAAATTTATGTGCATTTTGCAATAATGTGTTCTCAAAGAATAGCATTAATGTACAATTAATATGTCTAGCATGCCGCCCAATTGTCTAAGTATATAGTTAGGAAGAAAAAACATATTAATTAAACTCCTAACAAAAGCTTATGTGCATAGTCCAAAGATTGCCTCCATTATTAAAAAAACTAAGTGGCATTTCACAAGTGGGGCTAGGTGAGATTATAATTCAGCCACACAATTATACTACTATTTTTTTTAAACTGTGCATTTTTTTTCTTGACAAACAAAATGAAGAGAGTAATGAATAAGAAAACCAAACCTGAAAGACCTCAGCCCCAAGATAGCTTTGCAGCATCCGAATGACAGAAGCTCCTTTCCTATAGCTTATAGCATCAAATATCTCATCTATTTCATCAACATGATTTATGTCCACCTGAAAATAATATATTATTAAGCCACGTGAAATATGTGCCAGTTTTAAATATGCATTGATTTTTATTCTGCCATTTAAACTGCACTATCAGTATTTCATAGTGTGCCCCAAGTCTCTACAGACAATGCCACAATGGTTATCGATTTTTAGAACAATGATAATTGTAATATTGTACCACGCTTTCTAAAAGCACTAGAAACCTGGGACTTTGTTGACATTTTTTTTTAATTCTCCCATCTCCAGTAGAATAGGATATTTTGATTGATTAGAAATATGTTACAACCCCATAAAAATATTCAGCTTACATAATGGCATCAAAATTGGCCATTATACAACCACACATCGTTTTCATCAACAAAATACTTCAATCGTATTCAAATTAATAACTTCCTGACATATAACAACCAAAATTTGGCTAAGTTAGCCTTGAGACAAGCAGGTACGAGGTAGTAGAACACAATTCAAAACATCCATTATAACATAAATTATGATGGGTGTAATCCCAACTTTGGTCCCAGTAGTCAGTAGAGGCATCCACTGATACACCAATGTTTTGCCACAAAATAAAGGTGTAGTAAATATAAAGCCAATCATATTTATATTTAGGACTGATAAAATTAGACAAGCAATCAGCGGTCACATCCATGTCTCAGACCTCCAAGTCCACTTAGAATGTAAAATATACATTTGTAAATTCCTACAGATATGGTCATAACATTGCAGGGAAAAAAAATTGTTACCTCAATTGGATGTGAACCTGCAAGAGCATCCAACTTGAAACCTGTTGTAGATTCCTCTAGAAACTGAGTCCAAACATTCCATTCAGGGAAGAACTGATCTGAGGCTAAGTAAGACACCTGCAGTGGAAAGAACAAATTATATGAGAAACATAAAACTATATGGAGGTTTTCAATTACTTTTTTGTTCTAATTTACTACCCAAGTCGCAAAGCCCTCATTAAGCCACAGATGTGTCCACCACTCCATTGTGACAAGATTTCCAAACCATTGATGAGCTAATTCATGAGCTACAACAACTGCAACCTGGATAGGCAAAAAAATCATCATAAGGTTGGTGTGACAGCACATGACAATCAAACAGCTACTGCATATCTGAATCAAACACTACAAAATACTATAACATCCTTCTGCATTAATGATTATTAAATTGGTTAGTATAAAAAGAAATTAGTTCTGTAATCAAGTTCAGCATTCTCAACTATTGCCCAAGTCAAATGGTTTCAGGTACCATGGGAAAATACATAATTAAGATGGTGAATCACATGACCAGCTTAGTACAAATAATTGAAAATTACAATTTCATAGTGACCAACCCGTTGCTTATTGGCAGCTGCAGAGTGTCTTTCATCAAATAGCAATGCTGTTTCACGGTATGTAACCAAGCCGTAGTTCTCCATGGCTCCAAGGGCAAAATCCGGAATAGCAATCATGTCCATTTTGGGGAGGGGGTATGGCACAGCAAAATACCTGCCAACATAAAGAATTCATCAATCATCATTACCTGATACCACAAAGAGAGCTTTCGTGTGTGACAGTGAATCAAGCAGAGGATGTGGCACGGATGCCTCAAATGATCATCAAATTCACAAGAAGCAGATGTTCTTTGAAAGGGTATGGAAGGGCCATAACATTGATATTAGTTATAATCAAAGCATGAAACATCATTTACAAATTTGGAAAGGCCTTAAACCGTCAGTCCGATTTTGGGAAGCCCAACATCACATCATCAATACTGCAACACTGCATCATCAATATTGAAACATGTAAATACCCACTAAGCTCGTAATGGAATGGAATGCATCCAAAATTATACTGGACATCAAGAAATAGAGCCTCTAATGGAATGCATCCACAATTTCACACACATGGCAATCAAATCAATCAACCTATAGAACTCAATTCTTTGCAGAATATCTTGGCCAGGATCAGTATCAAAATTCCAAAATGATATATCGGATTAAATAAACTATGCATCTATGAGCACTGCAACAAAAATGTAGGCGATCTTTCAAATATCTGAGAATGTGAGATAATTACTCCTTAAAGAGGACCAATGTCTTCAAGGCAACCTCTAGAGCAAACTTCCCCTGCGCACTCTTACCAGCTTGTGTATAAACACGGACCCTAGTTCCTGCAAAGGAATGGAGAACAAGTCAACTTTTGAGGCATGAATGGCCATAAGATGAAAGATAAAGAATTGGAAGTTAATGTGACAGAAGTTACAGTACCATCTGTGGTGAAATCTTCCACATAGTCAAAAATGCCAACAATAACAGCCACTAGGTATGTAGACATTATCGGAGATTCTTGGAAGTAGACTATTTTGGTAGGACCATTGATCTTCTCTTCAATGACTGGCATATTTGACAAAGCAATGGTCTCAGAAGGAACTTCTACAGTAATTTTGAACACAGCCTGCAGGGAGAGAAGGAAAGGACAGACATAAAATAGTGTTTGCCATGTAATATAA
This sequence comes from Miscanthus floridulus, assembly GCF_019320115.1. NCBI lineage: Eukaryota > Viridiplantae > Streptophyta > Magnoliopsida > Poales > Poaceae > Miscanthus > Miscanthus floridulus. The sequence goes on along the minus strand of NC_089586.1, from coordinate 31,803,796 downwards.
AGCCATTAATGTTTTTTCTGTGCCAATTACGCATTTTAAACGCCAGTTAAACCGGTGAAGTTAAATCCTAACCATCAAATCAGGGTAAAATGAATGAGCTCATACAATAATCCTAACCATCAAATCAGACTAAAATGAATTGAGGTCATCTATAGAATCTATGAAAGGACAACTACAAAGAATCTCAATCTGCATGAGCACAGATATGTTCATGTAGAGAATAAAACCTCTGTTTTATCCTTAACACTAGCATCAATTGAACTTGTTCATGATTACCATGCAAGACTCTAAGTCTATACACATCTTACCTCATGCAATGGAAGCAAAAGCAAACATAAGATAGTATAAAGAATAGAAGGGAGTAGATAGAAAAACAAAGTGGTGAAGCATGAATGGTGCCTCTCCATAAACCCCATGCAGGGTTCTATTTCCTCATGCAATGCAAATAAAAAGCAAACATATTGGTTTGAGAAAGAGATCAAAGCAGTAAACCTTGAAAGCAGGCTCATCCCAACAAGGGAAGCAGTGCCTTGCATCAGCTGGTTCAAACTGTGTTACAGCCATGTTTTTCTTCTCTCCATTGAGCTCATACACACTATAAACAAAAAGTTTCATTCTGAATATGTTGCTTGATTTACAAACCAACTTAATACTAGAAAAATGATTACCTTCTGTAGAACCCATGCATCTTATCATTCAAAGTTCCCTGGAAGGCAATGGTCAAAGTTCCCTCCCCAAGAGGAAGCACCTCATTGAAGCGAATAATCAGGATCTCATCTTCTGGCACGTTGGTAACCTCCAAAGGTTGCAGCACCTGATTCAAATGGTAACATGATTTAGAATAAATGCAGAGCAAAGTGCTAGTGCATTGTTAGAAACACCATCATAAACCCTCCAAGACGACTATCACCATCCACACATGGCCCTTTTTGCAAACCATCCTAAGTGCAAAAGTGCCATTCCCACTCAGAGATTAAAACATGCAGCGTACAGTTTCAAAATGAGAATACTTGTATGATTGCAGGAAACTCTTATGCTTGAACAAGTATACAAGCAGCCGTAAGTATTAAACCATATCACTGAGGCATCTACGAGTATTGAGACCTTCACTGACAGTTATATTTATATTCGTGCTCCAAGTGTAATCTAAAATTGTTTGAACACAAAATCATGGATTTCAATCAAACAACTAAGAAATTTTAAGGCAGATTTAACTTGCAATCAATCAAATTGCAAGAAATTCCGAGGTAGCTATAGCCCTAAAAAACTACACTAAGTTTAAGACAGCGATCTCATGCCCCCAACACCAACCCCCTCCGACAGACAGACACCGATGGCTGAACTGTGGAAATTGCTCTGAGCAGATCAAAACTTAGTGTTCTTATGCGACTGGTATTCTGGTAAAAAAGCACTCCATCTAAGAATCCTAGCTGGCACCTCCGAAAAGATCGCCACATCTAATAATTCTCTAAACCCCTAACCATACACGAACAGATCAATCAAACACACCCGCGCACAGGCACAGCGACGGGCGGGCGGGAGCAAAGGCAAGGCAAGCGAGCAAGCACGCAACCTGGTCGGAGCCCTGCGGCGCGAAGCTGACGCCCGCGGGCGCGACGTCGAGCTCGGCGGCGTTGAGCACGAGGAAGCGGGTGGGCGCGGCGACGGCGAGGGACACCGCCACGGAGCCGGCGAAGGCGCAGGCGGCGAGGTCCGGCGTGAGGCGCAGGTCGTAGCGCCGCGGGGTCGCGAAGTGGGGCAGCCGCGCCTGGCCCCGGAACTGCTCCGCGGTCTGCTCCGCCGCCATCGCCCGCAGCCGCAGCCTAGCGGAAGGAAGGAAGGAGGCAGAGATTCGGATGGAAGCTTCGGAGGTAGGGACGAAAACGGATCGCATACGATATTCGGAGTCGAATACGAATAGATCTACCCTTTCGGTTTCGAAAACAGTCGGAAAATATCCGTAACGCTGTTCGGAGGTGAGTGGAGGAATAAAACTGAAACTGACGAAGCGCTCGGTATGGCGAGGGGACGGGGGGGTTTAAGCGCTTTGCGGTGTGCGACTGTGATCTGGATGATTACGCGGAGGAAGGACGATTTTATATATATAATAATGTTTTTTTATTTTATTTATTTATACTCGGGGGGTGGGGACCCCTGCGTCCCTGCCGCAACGCAACGGATTTGTTTGTGATTGTGACCGGGGGCGGCGGACGCGAGGCGCAGCAGAGGAGAGCAAAGCAAACAGATTTCTGTGGTGGTCGATGGGGTCCTGAACGGATTTTCTTTTAATTTTCTTGTTTCTGGAAATTTTTGTTTTGAACTACGCCGCGCGTGCGGGAAGATAGAGATTGGAGCTGAGGGAGGAGACATGGGGATGGAGGCTACCAGGTCCCGTACCTTATCCGTTGGGGAACCCGCTACGATGCTATTATACAAATTTACCGAGGCGGACAACGGCTGCGCGCGCCTGTTTTCCTACGCCGATGGCGACATCCGCTGCAGCACCGGCCCCACCTCACCTCGTTCACTGTAACCGATCTTATACCACCGGTGCCGCCCACAGTTTGGGCAAAACAGCCGACACGTGACACAAAACCAGCGGCCGCGCCCTCTTACCGCCACACAAATGGCCACAGAGACACTCCTCTGTCTCTCGTCTTCGTCTCGTCTCGCGTACGCCAGAGCAGCTCCGGTCTCTGCTCCCAGCGACCCAGCTCGTGTCGCTCGTCTCCCTCTCCAGTCTCCACTCTCCACTTCACTGCTCGGCTGCTCACGATGCTCGTCTCCACTGCGGACCCGGGCACCCGGCTGCCGTCACCGCTTGCCGCCATGGAAGTTGTCCGGTGAAGCCCTTCTTCCTCCTCGACGAATTAACCCCATCATTTGCAGCGTTCCTCTGCTGATCCCATCCCTCCTCAAGGGACGCCGCCGCTACTGAGCCGCCGCCACCGCCGGATCCGGTCGTCTCCGACTCCCTGCTATCGGATCCGGTCGTCACCAACTCCCTGTTGCCGAATCCAACCCCCAGATCCAAGACCAACGAAGCTACAGCCGCATCCAAAGAGTTGGTGGATGCTCCATCTACACCTACAACCGGGAAGAAGAAAGCTCCCCTGCACCTGCTGCCGAGAAGAAAAAAGCTCCCCCGCCGTCGTCGACCAAAGCTGCCTTCATAGCTAGAGATCCCAAGCGGCTTCCCCGACCACCACAGGTGAAAGGTTCTGACCCCAAGCGCCGCCGCTTGAAGATATTTGCAGCTGAGAAGCCTGGACGCAAAATTTTTAATTCTCCAGGGTCAGTACTCAGTAGACCTGAAGCTTTTAAACTTGATGAATATTGTTTGTCTTATTATTATGTACAAGTTTAGTGCTAGAAGTTACCAATTTAGTGTTAGCAGTTAGCAATATTTGGAATTTAGTGTTAGCGGTTAGCAGCAAGCAATACTCAATAGACCATAAGCAAGTTTGATGTGTGATAGACCATAAAAATATTGTCTGATTTATATACTGTTTTTGCAATAGCTTATGTTTGAGGCTTTATGCACTTGTGACCTCGTGTTGTACTAATTAAATATTTATGTGGTTAATTAACTACAGGCTGAAAAAATGTCAGAAGCTAGTGCAAACAGCAGCCAGGCTCCTATGTCTCAGGGCTCTCAGCCCGAGTCTAAATCGCATCTAGAATCTGTCAATGAATCAGAAGCAATTGAAATAGATGATGATGAAGAGGAGATTGAAATTGAACCATCGGATGAGGAAGATGGTGCTGAGGTTGGGTCAAAGAGAAAGCTCACATCTGTTGTTTGGAAGGAGTTCAAGAGAGTTAGATGGCATGGCAAAATAAAGGCAAAATACATTTACTGCAACACCAAGCTTAGAGGAGAAACAAGGTGTGGGACTAAGCACCTTCACTGTCACTTAAAGTCATGCACTCTTAGGAAGATTAAGTTGGGAGGAAAGAAGACACTGTCTCAAACATCATTGAGGTTTAGTGCCACAGATACAGGGACAGTTTCTATAGAGAATTACACCTTTATCAAGACATAGCTAGAAAGGAACTTGCTGCTATGATTGTGCTACACGAGTATCCCTTGAGCATGGTTGGCCATGCTGGTTTTAGAAGATTTGTACATGCACTCCAACCCTTGTTCAAGATTGGCACCAGAAACACATTAAGGTATATATAGTGTGACTTTGTACATGCTTTTGTATATAGTGTGCTTATGCAAATTACAACCTGCTTTCTAATCTTGTGTGCATATATTTCATTTACTTTAGGAAGTACATACTTGAACAGAATGAAGCGGAGAGGAAGAAAGCCATTCAATATATGGCTGCAATCAAGTCTAAGGTGGCAATCACTAGTGACATGTGGACTTCTGGTAACCTAAAAAGAGGATACATGGCTATCACAGCACACTTTATTGATGAGAGTTGGACTCTAAGAAACATTATCATGAGGTGGGCCTAATGATTGTTGGATCTGGTTGCATTTCTATAGTGCTGTAATTTATAGATTTTTTGACATGCTGCTCATAAAGTCTGTTGGCCTTTTACAAGTTTATTTATGTGCCAAGTCCCCACACACATGAAGTCATTGGTGATGAACTGTATGACTCCCTTGTTGACTGGAATATTGATGAGAAGGTATCAACCATCACGCTTGACAATTGCAGTTCAAATGATGCTACAATTCCTTACCTTGTTAGAAAGATTGGCAAAACTAAGCTTATGGCTGATGGAAAGTTTTTACACATGCGTTGTTGCGCTCATATCCTTAATCTGATTGTTAAGGATGGACTAGAAAAACTAAAAGATGCCATTGAAAACTTTCGTGATAGCGTAGCTTACTAGACAACCACACCAAAAAGGGTAGAGAAATTTGAGAAGATAGCTAAGTATGTGCATGTCAAAATTGAGAAGAAGATAGCACTGGATTGTAAGACAAGATGGAATTCAACTTACATAATGCTTAGTACTGCATTGCCCTACAAGGCTGTTTTCATGAGAGCAAGCCGTGTAGATAGGCAATATACTTGCTGCCCCACTAAGGAAGAATTTCAGTTTGCTGCTGATGTGACTGCAAGGCTTGAATTATTTAATGACATTTCTGTCCTGTTCTCTGGAACCGACTATGTGACTGCAAACATGTTCTTCTACAAGATTTGTGAGGTTAGAAGTAAAATTAGGGAATGGTCATCTTGTGGCAATCCATTGATAGAAGAAATGTCAGATAACATGGAAGCCAAGTTTAGGAAATATTGGATAGAAATTCAAGGTCTGATGGGCATTGCCACCCTTCTTGACCCTAGATTTAAACATCACATGCTTCTATACTGCTTTGAAGTGTTGCAAGTGACAAACTCTGATGAAGAGGTTGGTAAAGTGAATGACACATTGAGTGATTTGATGCTAGAGTATCACATAGATGAGGATGCAAGTATAAGTAGCAGTACCATCAAACCCACAGTAGAGAACTCAGGATTTCTGTCATCCTTCACTGCACGTGTTGCAAATTCACAGCCATCAGCATTAAGGTTTAAATCTGAACTGGATCAGTACTTAGAGGATGAGATGGTGGACATACAAACCGAAGGCCGAAAAGTTTTGGACTAGTGGAAGGTTGCAGGAACACGCTATCCTACTTTGAGGATGATAGCTAGGGATATTTTTGCAATTCCTATTACAACTATTGCTTCAGAATATGCGTTCAGCACAAGCGGGAGAATACTTAGTGAGCACCGCAGCAGGCTCACCTCTAAGATGTTAGAGGCTCTAATGTGTTCACAGGACTGGATTAGAAATAAATACAAAGATCTGTTGTTGAGCAATTTATAATTTCTTTCTCATGCAATTCAATGTTTTATAGGAAAAACATGAAAGTAATTATCTTTTTTTTGTAGTAGTCCTTACTGATAAAGGAAAACCTGCTAGCTTCTGGTCTTGTCTCAATGAAGTTCAAGAGGGGCTTCAGGTAATTGTTCTAGACTACAAAAATTGCATTTATGCTTTTTTGCTTTGTTTCATTGCATATACTTCATTGTTTAAGATTGCCTACTCAACTACTCATTTGTCATGCTCATGCAGGAGCTGAAACTCTGAGTCCATCGCTCCAACCTTCACTAGATGGTTCCCTTTGGCAAGATCAACAATCAAGCTGGCGTGCAATTGCAAGTGCATTTGTTTATGTGCTCACACAACCCAACCACTAACTATTTATGTAATAGTCTGGTTTGTAATGTGTGATAACACTGCGGTATTGTGTTGCTGCTTAGAATTTGATGGCATATGCCTACTGGCTGCTGCTATGACTGTGAGCGACTAAGCCTATGGGCTATAACTATGTCTGTATTTTGATGTTGAATTGTTGATGCCTTGATGGGATCGAACTGTCAGTGGATCTGTAATCTGTTAGGCTATGTAGACATTGAACTTGTAGTTGTTAACTTGTTATCAATCAGTTAAGACCTTATGTTGCAGACGTAGACTTGTATTCTCTGTTTATTTTGCATTTTTAAACTGAAAGTACTACCGTACTAGACAGTTTGTTGTATTATTGTGGCATGTATTGTTGATTGTACATGGGTTTGTACTTGGGTATAGGTACTCGGTGGGTATGAAATCCCCAGTCGGGGACGTTAACGGGGAAAATCTGTCCCCACGAGTGGGGACGGGGACGAGGACGGGATATATTTCAGTTCGCGGGGATGAGAACGTTCTACCAATATCCATCGGGGATGTACCCGTTGCCATCTTTACTAACAACTAGTGCAGCGCCGAGGCTTATATTAGAGACACTGAGAGAGAGCTGTCTCCAGCCACTTGTATTTGGAACTAATGAATGAATTATTATTTAGACATATAGTGTCATGGCTGACTAGAAATATAGTGGAATATTTAGACATGTACGTATCATATAGCTGTCATGGCTGACTAGAAAAGAAAATGACTAGTAATATGCTTATGAATATTCAAGGAACCACGTCTCGGAGCCAAGACACTTGCGGCCATTATCATTGCCACTAACTCGAATATATTCTTCTTGTAGAAGATATGTTAATCATAAAACTTGTATCTGTCGATCCCCAAAACTCCATAATCACCTAGTAGGGCCTTGGTGTGTACGTTGTTCACCTTCACATGCATAACCCATTGTGGAAAGGGCTTTGTCAACACTAATAGTTGCAATGGGAGATAGTAGCGCCAATTCGAGAAGTTTCTAAACAACATCATTTGTTTAAGTGTTTCTTTGCTTCAACCAGCATTATGGAAAGATGTACCGTTAGCTAGCTAGCAAAATATATTAATAGTAACCCAGCTATGTGTTGAATATTTAATTATTTTATGTTAGGGGCGGAGCCACCCTATAGGCAACATGGGGCGGCCGCCCTAGCTACCAGCTGTTAGAGATATGGGCCAGGAGTAACTGCACCGTCTGTATATATGACCATCACCAAGCTATTGGCCCAGCAGCCATCAAGGAGGAGGCCCGCAAAGGATGACGTGATCAACAATCTATTATAACAAACTAGAAACACAATATGTTAGCTCGATCGTCTTCTCTGTAACCCTACCTCTCTATAAAGGAGGGTAGGGACTTCGGGCTCGGGATCCAATCTTCCACCAATTCCATCTACCTCGTAGCTAGAATCAACAATCCATGTAACTGAGAATACGAATACAAGAGTAGCCACACCACTGAAGTAGGGTTTAGCGCGCACCGCGTCCCGAACCAGTATAAATCTCTATGTCTCGTGTGACTCCGTCTACACGATCATGTTACTGGATATTGTCGGAGCAAAACAATCCGACACCAGCGATAGAGCTTCGCTAGACTCATCCACCCATTTTCCACTAATCTCCATGAGTATCGGTGTCCTGCATCCATGGAGAGAAGCGGGAGCTTTGGCGCTGGACGAGTCCGATAGGAGACGAAAGTGGAGGTCCTAAACTGGTGGGCTAACGGGGAATTCCGTAATCGGCTTTTCTGTTATGTTATGGGCCGAAAGAAATAGATCGAGCCTAATAGTCGGCATCCCAATAGGGCATACAAGCACGCTACGCATGTCTTTATTGAATTAGCATTGATTTTATCACTGGTCCTTATGAAAAAATTCAGGTTGACAAATTATCACTGGCCCTTCCTCTGTGTCAGTGGCAAACTCAAGCCGTCATCATCGAATGGCGATGGTGATGGAGACGAAGCCTTCTTCGTCCTCCTCCCCGGTACGCCTCTCTACGGTATCTGCTCTCTTGCTCCGGTTGATAATCCGCGTCCTTGGGATCATCACCATCGGTTGGCGACAGCTAGCAGACTCATCAAGCCTTAACTTCTTCTTCGGTGCCCCACACCTGAGGCAAAGGACCACGTGATCGAGTGGCTCTCTGCAAGACAAGATAATGGCACATGGTGAGAAGCAAAGTCACATGTCAACAATATGAAAGAAAGGTACGAATAAAGTTAGGGCCTATTTAGATTCCAAAAAATTCTACACAGTAGTACTCGTCATATCGAATCTTGCGGCACATGCATGGAATACTAAATATAGACAAAAAAAAAACTAATTGCACAATTGGGTGAGAAATCGCGAGACGAAACTTTTGAACCTAATTAGTCCATAATTAGACACTAATGGCTAAATACGAATGAAAGTGCTACAGTAGCCAAAATCCAAAAAAAAATGGATCTAAACGGGGCCTTAATTGAGCGACCCAACATAACAACAGTGAGTAAAGACTTTTACGGAGAATCCACAAGTGAAGTACAAATGCTACCCTAACCTATGGTGACAATAGAAGCTACTCCGTAAGTCAGACAAAACAGTGCTACGGATAGTCCTGGCGGACCATCTGACACATCACCGGACCATCCTCAGGAACCCTAGACGGTTCCGCCAAGACTCTCGCGGACCTTTCTAGAGAACACTTGTTCTAGTAAACTGTCCGGCACACTCCTAGACCATCAGCCAGACACGAACGGTATGACTAAGACCCGTGAATCACAAATCCACCCATATCTTCTAATCTACTTAGTTTTATATCGCCAAATCTCACACAGAGGTTCGCCCAAACATGCTCTGCAAGATCTCCAACAGCTTTTACATCAATCCATAGCCAAAAAGTAGACCGACTCAACACTAGGGTTGCATCCATGGAGAAAAAGCAAATTCGGAGCAAAGGAATCAGATGGTGAAGACAAAAGAAAAAAACAAAACCGAGAAAGAAAGATTGGTGAAGAAAAAAGAGAACGGAAAAAAAGATGGAATACTGGAACAGAAAAAGAAATAAAGACGAAATGACAAAAATAATTGGAATAAAAAAGGCGGTGGAAAAAACTAAACGGGACTGAAAAAAATAAAAAAAAAGAGAAAAACACGGCAAAAAGATACACTACCAGAATCGAATAGTTTGCCGAGTGTCATATTTTTCGCCGAGTGTATTTTATCGGACACTCGATAAACCATCTCTTTGCCGAGTGCAAAACTAAAAACACTCGGCAAAGATTTGACACTCGGCAAACTATCTGTTTGCCAAGTGCCTTACTAAAAAACACTCGGCAAACATTCTGACACTCGGCAATTCTACTGAAAAACACTCGGTAAATTTCGGCACTCGGCAAATATGGGAAAAACACTCAGCAAATTACGGCACTCGAAAAATATCGCGCCACGTGTCCCTCCATTGCCCTTTTGCCGAGTGTCCGTTGGGCAACACTCGACAAACAATTTATTTATTTTTTCTCATTTGACCTTGAAACTTTTTTTACTCAACAAACAACATAGCATAATCCATGTTAAAATTTAGCATTTTTTTGGATATGTTTGCTAGTTTTAATTCATTAAATACATTCTAGGAATTTAATTGATTTATGTCAAATTTGATCTATAAGTGCATGAAATAATAGAATAAAATGGGTAGAAAAATCATATTCATGGTGTCAAGTCTATTTTTGGCCTTACCGAAGAAATGAAAAGAAATTTGAAACATCTGGGTGCCAACACTCGACCATCGACATGTAGCTTATTGGTTTTTTAATTATAAAAAATTCAAACGAAGTCTGAAAAACATAGGACTTGCCATTGTATCGTGATATGATACGTAGAGGCTATGGTAAAAAATTGAGAAGATTTCGAAAATGTTGTAACGTACATTGCTTAGAAACCAAAGCATCTCTAAGGAAGAATCGTGGTATCGAGAGAGAATAGAACATGTTTGAAGGTGAAGTGACGGTTCAATCATGGTTTGACCTTGAAACTTTTTCTATACATTAGATTGAGCTCAAACTTTCTGAGCTTGCTATTTTTCCCCTCCCATGAAAAGAAAAAAATAAATAAATAATAAAAAAATATAGGGTTTACCGAGTGTCAAACAAAAACACTCGGCAAATAGAGGATTTACCGAGTGTCACGAGAAAAACACTAGGCAAAAAGAGAAATTTGCCGAGTGTCCAGAAGCAACACTCGGCAATGAAAAAAAATAACCCGCCCCTAAAATCACCCACCCGCCCCTCCCCTCCCTCGCGACGCACAACCCCCCTCCCCTCCATCCTAGCTCGCTCCCTCCCATCCTCTCCCGCGTGCTGTCGGTGCCTCCCCTCCGCCTGCCGGCGGCCGGCCCCTCCCCTCCCTCTCTTCCCCGGCTCCTCCCTCCCCTCCCTCACCGACGGCGCCCCTCCCCCAGATCCACTGCGCTCATGGTTTGCGCCCCTTCCCCGTCCGCAATAATGGCGCTCCAGATCTTCTCCCCTTGCTCAACGACGGCCTAGATCTACCCATAGCCGTGGCTCTGAAGGTGGAGCTTCATATCCTAGGTGAGTAGCTGGCGGACCCTCTCTCCCTCTTCCTAACTCTCCCTCACCCTCATCCTCACCCTCTCCCTCACAGATCGATCCCGGCGGGGCTTCTTCCGCAGAGGCAGCAGCGGTGAATCGTGGTCGTCGCCTCGGCGGCCTCCTCCGCGCAATCCGACGAGGTGGCGCGGTCCGTAATGGGCGTCGCAGCGAGCCGTGTTCTTCATCCGCAGCGGTGGCGCGACGGGTCCTGATGCGCGGTGGTGGTGTCGGGGTGAGGACACGTCAGTGGCGCTGCGTGCCCAAGCATGATGGCAGTGACGACGCCGAGCTAAGGTAAGAGGTCCCAAGGCCCAAAACTTAGTAGAAATTAGGGTTTTCATTTTGAAATTTGGGGTAAAAGGGCGAAAATCATGATCTAGGGTTTCAGGAATTTGGGGAAAGTTTCAATTTGGTCGTGATTTGCAAATTCTCCTCCTACATGCTAATCCGAACCCTAGTGGCTTAATATGCACCGTCTTAGCATAAGACATCATCAACTGGGCTAATTAAGGCATGAACTTGGCTTAATGTAGAACATTAAGCATTAAATTAGGCATAAAATGCATTAACCCGTGACTAATAATGACAATTAACTAAACCTAGGCCTTAGTGTTACTATTATTATTAATTTTTCGCATTAAGACTCAGTGCATGAGTATTACATATATTGCTTTTCCACATAAGAGGTCTTTAGCATTCATGCTAATACTGAACGAGTTTGATGGAGGTTTGTATCAGGCCATTTTTTAATTTATCTCACTTTTTATTATCATTACATGAATGGTGTTTCTAACCAGATCGAGTGCAGTAATTTTCTTTGGAACTGAAATTATTACACTATTGTAACAAAAAAAACTTACAGGATGTGCAAGGAGAATTGCTAGCTACGTATATAGACCAAACTGAAGAAACATAACTCTGTATGCTAAGTGTTTCTTTGTGATAAAAAAGTTTGATAGATAGAATCACATGCCTACATATGCCCAGAGTTGATAGGGGTATAATCTTACTGAAAATTTTATGCCTCCTGTATCTAAAATATTCCAGGAGGTATCTTCTATGCCTCCTGTATTTATGCCTCCTTAATATTGCAAATGTACTGTAGTACTTGTTTACTTTGCCTGAGCATAATATAAGTTCATGAATTTTGATCTGTTTATGTAAAATAAATTGCTCACAGTTGAAGAAGATCGTCGATGTAAGAGGAAACCAATAGAACCATGCACAAATGTTAATTCTTCATTTTTCTTATTGGTTCTCAGTAATCTCAGATCAATCATATATATTTGAGATGATACTCTACAACTACAACTGACATTTCAATTTGTCATGCAGAACAGTATTTTTCTTTCACACCAAATCAGCCAGCAATAATAATCCACGATCGACGTATACGATCGTTTCGGCCCCAGCCGAACAGGCTGACGATGGATGGGCACCTGTAACACCCCGGTGTTATGCCCGCATTTAGGCACTGCAAATCATGCATATCATGCATCATAAAGCATCCTAATCATACATGCCTAATCATGTAAATAACAACTGAAACACTGCTTCGAAACATATGAAACATGTTCGTGAAACGTCAATGTTGCATACACCTGTTTAAGAGTTATTTTGCCCTGATTATGTTTGCTAGGCTAGTAAAACATGTTTGGCTATCATGGTAAATCATCTAGAACTGTTTAGCATAATTTTTAGAGCAAGGTTTGTATTTGAATTATTGCCAAATTTTGCTTTTAAAGATAATTCTCCAAAATTAGGGTTTTGAGTTAAAATTGACTTTAATTTTAGAATTCAAAATCTATCAAGAATTTGGCTTTGGTCATAAAAGCAAAGTTGTAGAGAATTACATTCTAATCAATTTAATTATTTGGTACATTTTCAAAAGATGTCATTTTCTTGCTCAAAATGATATTTGAAAGCTGGCATTTAAAAATTTTCTTGAAATTATAAATTGAAAAAGGCTTCCCTCATTTCGCGGGCCGCCGCCTCGTTTTTGGCCCACGGCCGAAGCCGGCCCGGCCTGCAGCAGTGAGCCTCCCGCCGCGCCGCGCGCCTCGCCAGCCCAGCCCAGCCCAGCGGCGCCGCGCCTGGCCTGCCTCTGCGCTCGCCCGCCCGCTGACGCACCGCGCCGCGTCCCGACCAGCGGTAGAACACGCCCGCCGCGTGGCGGCCATGCGCCGTCGACGCCGCCGCGCGTCGCAGCCGGCCTGCGCCCGCTCCCACGCGCCCGCCTACTTCTGCTAAAGCTGCTGCGCTCGCCTTCGCTCTCCCGTGCTGCCTCTCTTCTTCGCCCGCGCCGAGCTCGCTCTCTCCCCCTCGCCGCGGCCACCGCAGCCCGCCGGGCAAATTCGCCGCCTCTCCTCCACCTCGGCCAGCAATCGAGCGCTAGCAGCTCCGCCTCGCTCTCCGGCACTTTGTGCTCGCGCTTGTGCCGACTGTTGAGCCCAGGTAGCGCCTTCTCGCGCCTCGCCACCGTCGACCATGGCGCCGCCGTGCTCGGCCGTTGTGGAAGGCACTCTTCCTCCCTTTCTCCTCCCTGCCTAGCTACATGCCCGCATTCGCCAGCTTCTCGTGAACCGCATGCGCTTGCTTGCTTGCTCTGGCACGGCCGGTAATGGCCGCCGGCCTCGTTGGCCAAGCCATGCTGCCGCGACGTCACGGCGCCGGCGTGGCCTTCGCCTCGGCCGAGCTGGGCCGAGAGGCCATGGGCCAATGCCCGGCTAGGCCGCCTCCCTTTCCCGTCGCTCGGGCCGCGCAGGCCAAGTGTGGCAGTGGGCCGGCTGATTCCCGTGGGCCGGCCCAGTAGCAATAGGAGGATTCGTTTTCAATTTTTCTTTATTATTTAAAAATAGAAATGGTTTGGAAAATGTTTGGATACTCAAATTTGCTCCAAATCTATTGAAATAAATTTTGCTAGGTTCCTTATCACCAGATCTACTTGGAAAAATTATTGCATGTCATTTTTGGGATACTTTTCTGTAGAACTTTATTTAATCATGGATATTGCTGATAACTTGAAAAATATGTAGAAAAACCTATAGGCTTCAGAAAAATATGATTCCAAGTTTGTTGATCTTCTTATGTAATGTACTTCCTAGGAAAAATATGTGTCATGCATATGCTATAGAAAATTTATGAGGTGTAGTTTAAGTGCCTTTAATGGCTGATTTTTGTTATTTTAGCTAGAGAGCAAACTTTGTATAAAATATGCATGTGATAATTTTTGTACAGTAATTGTATGCTATGAAGAACATAGGAAAAATGCTAACTCTGTTGTTTGACACTTTTCGCAGTACAAAGTATTTTCATGTTTATAATCATATCATAGCTTGTTATTTTTGTGTAGGCTAATCCCCTCATTCAAATACCATGAAAATCTGATAGTAGACTATTTAGGGTAGTACTGTGCTGTAGCAATTTTCTAAGATTTTTCTAAGCAATAAAAATAGATGTTGCTATTCAAACCTATTATTAATTAAGGTTTAATCAAGTGTTGCTTTAAGTATGATTAAGAAATTAGTGAAGCTTTGGTGTATCTTTGAAGCATTTAATAAGATGTATTGATTTAGCATATTAGTAGTAGAAGAGAATGCAGTAGATGACATGTGCTTGTAGTATATGTTCTTGGATGATGTTGACTACCTTGCATTCAAACATATCCATTGTATTCATCTCATTCGATGCACCGATTGCATAAGCGCTTACGCACATTGCATCATACAGGATCGCAAACCGAGAACCCAGTCATCATACCCAAGGAGCCCGAGGAGCAGCTCGAGGTGCAGCCGCAGGAAGTGCCTGAAGCCAATGAGGAGGACGTTGAGGAACTTCCGGAGTGCCCCAATCACCGTCCGAGCTCCTTCGAGAGAGGTGTCGGGTACCTTAGAACGGGGTACCCCGAGCGAACATCAAAGGGGTCACTTAAGTCCCATCAAAAAACAAAGCTAGAAGGTAAGCTGTGGGCCCCTCACCCGCCATGTCCGAGCCCACCAGGCCCTTCGCCTCGCCTCGAGCCTCGCGCAGGAGGTCTCGGCATCCTGACGCAATCTCTGCCTCGCGTGAGGCTCTCCACGGAAGGCCTCGGCAGGGAACACAATCTCCGCCTCGCGCGAGGCTCTCCACGGAAGGCCTCGGCAGGGGGTGCATTCTCCGTATCGCGCGAGGCCTCTCACGGAAGGCCTCGGCAAGGAGTTCGATCTCCGTCTCGCATGAGGCTCCGCTCTCCGTCTTGCATGAGGCCTCATTCTCCGTATCGTGCGAGGCCAGCTTATCCATAGTCCGTCGCCCCCGCCTCGGCTGGTCTTTCCGACAGCACATCATGTCTCATTAATACTTCAACCACTCCTGCAATCTCAGCCGAACGATGGCTCGACGCCACAGAATGGCCGACGGGACATGAGGTCACATCGGCCCCATACCGGCTGAGACAGGGCACGGCGGGGATTACCGGTCACTGTATCCTGACGCTGTGCCCACAATCAGCGCCCACACTGCACTGTGCCCCGTGATCCCCGCCTCAAAAATAACACGACATGGACGGCCTGGCCCGGTTCATCACCGCCTCCAAGCTAGCACCCCGGATCAACCGCTCTCTCCGGGCCTCAGCACTATGCACCAGGGCCTCGGCTACCTCGAGATTCATGTCTACCGAGACCCCCACTGCGGTACAGCCTCGGCACTGACCGAGCCTCGGCCTCACGTGCCACCAATCCATAGCGATCCATGTCCTGGCCGCCGTGCTTACTCCGAGGTAGCCCAGGAGCTCCCATGACGCACAGGGTCGGACGTGACCAGCACGTTGCCCTAGTGCTCCAAGGACGGACCACTCCGATGACCATGCCACCACAAGAACAGGCCATAGGGCTCGGACACACCGCGCCTATTGGCACGACGCCGTATAGTCAGCACATGTACTATCCTTATACTCCCTTCAACTATAAAAGAAGAGGACTTGGGCCACGGACAAAAAAGGAGAAGAACACCTGGTAACACACACACACGCACACATCCCAGCCGCCTGAGAGCAACGTCTCAAGCGGCCCACACGACACCTCACTGAGACCTGGGATCAGCTCCCTCTCTCACCCAGCTTGTAACCCCCTACTACAAGCACTTCGGTGCAAGGAATACAAGATCGATCTCTTAGACTAGACATAGGGCATCGATTGCCTGAACCAGTATAAACCTTGTGTCTCTTTACATCACCATCCAGGATTAGGGACACGCGGTTCACATTACTGGTTGGTTGAGGACCCCCCGGTCCGAAACACTGACAGTTGGCGCGCTAGGTAGGGAGGCGATCACCTTTGATCGAGATGACCACCCTGACCATGTCCCAAATCCCGGGCAGTACCCACTGGTCGTCGACCCAATCATCGGTAACACCCGACTCTCCAAGGTGTTGATGGACGGAGGCAGCGGCCTCAATATCCTC
This sequence comes from Miscanthus floridulus, assembly GCF_019320115.1. Lineage (NCBI taxonomy): Eukaryota > Viridiplantae > Streptophyta > Magnoliopsida > Poales > Poaceae > Miscanthus > Miscanthus floridulus. The sequence goes on along the minus strand of NC_089586.1, from coordinate 31,787,526 downwards.
TATGTCAATACCCTGGAGCTCTTGGAGATCAACTGGTCGAGGCTCTGAGGCAACATTGCGCCCTTCCACGGCATCATGCCAGGGAAGCGCACGCGACCCCTCGAACGCATCGACCTTCCCGTCTGCTTCGGCACCCCCTCCAACATCCGTAAGGAAGTCCTTAACTTCGAGGTAGACGGGTTCGGGGGAGCCTACCACGCCATCCTAGGGTGGCCGTGCTACGCTAAGTTCATGGCAGTCCCTAATTACACCTACCTCAAGCTCAAGATGCCAGGCCCCAGCGGTATCATCACGATTGAATCCACATACGAACATGTATACGACTGCGACGTTGAGTGCATCGAGTACGCCGAGGCTCTTGCGGAGGCCGAGACCCTCATCGCCCACCTCGACCAACTCAGTGGCGAGGCGCCTGACTCCAAGCGTCGCGTGGGGGCGTTTGAGCCCGTGGAGGCCATCAAACTCATCCCGATCAATCCCACCTGCCTCGACGACCGAGCGCTGAGGATCAGCACCACCCTCGACATCAAATAGGAAGCCGTGCTCGTTGACTTTCTCCATGCAAATGCCGACATATTCGCATGGAGTCCCTCAGACATGCCGGGCATACCGAGGGAGGTCGCCGAGCACGCCCTGGACATTCGGGCTGGATCTAGACCGGCGAGGCAACGCCTACGCCGCTTCGATGAGGAAAAGCATAGGGCCATCGGTGAGGAGGTGCAGAAACTCTTGGCGGCCGGGTTCATCAAAGAAGTGTCCCACCCAGAGTGGTTGGCTAACCCCGTGTTAGTCAAAAAGAAAAGTGGGAAATGGAGGATGTGTGTAGACTACACTGGTTTGAATAAAACCTGTCCAAAAGTCCCCTTCCCATTACCCCGAATCGATCAAATCATTGATTCCACTACAAGGTGCGAGACCCTGTCTTTCCTTGATGCGTATTCTGGTTACCATCAAATCAAGATGAAAGAGTTCGACCAGCTCGCGACTGAAGGGTCGAGATGGTGACTAGAGGGGGGGTGAATAGTCTTTTCTAAAACTTAATCGCATTTGCTAACCGATACAAATGCGGAATTAAGACTATCAGTCTAGCCAAGACTATACCCCACTATATGTGTTCACTAGCACCTTGCAAAGATAACAATTAAGCAACAAAGGTGCCGGGCTAGCTAGAGCTCTCCTAAACAATTCTAGGAGTAAGGTTACATAAACCTATGCCACTAGTACTTTAAGCGACAAGGGAGCTCCTACACATGCTAGTAAGCAAAAGCACAAAGCTAACTAAGCTCACTAGCAATGCTCAATAACAAGGCAACCAATGCCTAATTAGAGAGCGCAAATACTTAGCTACACAAACTAAGCAATATGACTAACAAGGTTACTAAAACCAAATTAGCCACGCAAGGGAGCTACTTCTATGCTACACAAGAAAGAAGGTAATTAGCAAGCTACACAAGCTATCTAATTACAAGAGCAACTACACAAGCTTAATATGTATAAAAGTAATTGCAAGCTTGTGTAATGGGGATGCAAACCAACGGGAAGAACAAGGTTGACACGATGATTTTTCTCCTGAGGTTCACGTGTTTGCCAACATGCTAGTCCCCGTTGTGTCGACCGCTCACTTGGTGGTTCGGCGGCTAATTAGCATCACCCGCTAAGCCCGCACGTCGGGCGCCGCAAGAACCTACCCCTTGAGTGAGGGTAGCTCAATGACACGCTTTACTAGAGTTGCTCTTCGCGGCTCCCGCGGGGTGAGCACAATGCCCCTCACAAGCACTTCTCCGGAGCGCCGCACAAGCTTCTTGCGCGCTTTGACGGAGACCACCACCAAGCCGTCTAGGAGGTGGCAACCTCCAAGAGTAACAAGCACCACCGGCTTGCAACTCGATCACCTAGTGCCACTCGATGCAACCTCACGATGCAATCGCACTAGAATCACTCACTCACACAATCGAATGATCACTATCAAGTATGTGTGTGATGGAGGGCTCCCAAGCACTCACAAGCATGGACACTAAGTCCCTTGAGGTGCTCCGCAACAGCCATGGCTGAAGGCCACTTCTATTTATAGCCCCAAGGGCTAAACTAGCCATTACCCCTTCACTGGGCAATGGTCGGGCCGACCGGACGCTCCGGTCGAGTTGACCGGATGCTAGACCTCAGTGTCCGGTCGCTCACAGACGACCACGTGTCCCGGTTCCAACGGTCACTTGACTTGACCGGACGCGGCAGCACTCAACTGACCGGACGCTAGACCCTCAGCGTCCGGTCATTTCCAGTAAGCTCCCGAGCTTGACCGGACGCGTCCGGTCGAACGCGATCGGACGCAGCCAGCGTCCGGTCACACTCCAGTTACTGCGTCATCGTACGTCAGTGTGACCGGACGTAGCCTGCCAGCGTTCGGTGCATTTAGATCCAGCATCCGGTCAGTTGACCGACGCCAACATCTTCTCCATTCTCTTCACCCTTGCTCAAGTGTGCTAACCACAAGAATTTACATCCGGCGCAATAGAAAATAGGCATTCCATTTTCCCCAAACCCATCTCAACCCTACAAACACCACCTCCTTTGTAAATGTGCCAGCACCACCAAGTGTACATTACCATGTGTATGTGTGTTAGCATTTTCACAATCATTTCCCAAAGGATGTTAGCCACTCAACTTGCCACGCCACTCGATCCTAGCGACAATGCAAAGTTAGATCACTCGAGTGGCACTAGATGACCGATATGCAAACAAGTTTGCCCCTCTTGATAGTACAGCCATCTATCCTAAACCCGGTCATAAACTTCTCTACACACCTATGACCGGTGAAATGAAATGCCCTAGGTTATACCTTTGCCTTGCGCATTCCATTCCATCTCCTCCAATGTCGATGCAACACATGCACCAACACGATCAACAATGATATGATCCACTTCATATCATCACATGATCATATTGGTTCATCGATCTTGACTCTACTTGCTCTTCACCGTTGCCATCGTCCATCAGCGCCAAGTCTTGCTCAAGCTTCACCGCCACGCGGTCCATCACTCCAAAGCCTTCGACTTGCCCTTCATGCTTGCAACCGGTCCATCAAGCCAAGTCTTGTCTTGATCTTCTCCACCTTGATCACATGACTCAATGTCATGTCTCATGTGCATTTAAGCTCCTTCATCATCACATGTGTGAGCTTTGCAACATCTCCAAGCCATTTTCACCTTCATGGCATATGTTGCTCACACACATGTACCTGTGGACTAATCACCTGTGTATCTCACATAAACACAATTAGTCCACCTAGGTTGTCACTCAATTACCAAAACCAAACAAGGACCTTTCAGCGACTTCTTTCATCATGCAATTCGGCATGTACTGCTACGTGACTATGCCTTTCGGCCTCAGAAACGCAGGTGCCATGTACCAGTGGTGCATGACCCAGGTCTTTGGCGACAACATTGGGTGGACCGTCGAGGCCTACGTAGACGACATCATGGTCAAGACCAGAAAGGCCAAGGATCTCGTTGATGACTTGAGGATAACCTTCAAATGCCTTAGAGAGAAGGGCATCAAGCTCAATCCCGAGAAGTGTGTGTTCGGGGTCCCCCGAGGCATGCTCTTGGGGTTCATAGTCTCAGAACATGGCATTGAAGCCAACCCAGAGAAAGTCTCGGCCATAACCAGCATGGGACCAATCAGAGACCTCAAGGGAGTATAGAGGGTCATGGGATGCCTTGCGGCCCTGAGCCGCTTCATCTCGCGCCTCGGCGAAAAAGGTTTGCCTCTGTACCAACTCTTGAGAAAATCCGAGCATTTTTCTTGGACCCCCGAGGCCAAAGAAGCCCTCGACAGACTCAAAACGCTGCTCACAAATCCTCCCGTCCTGATACCCCCGGCCAGGGATGAGGCCCTCTTACTCTACGTCGCCACAATGACCCAAGTGGTCAGTGCTGCCATAGTGGTAGAGAGGTAGGAAGAGGGGCATGCTCTACCCACCCAATGTCATATTTATTTCATCAGCGAGGTGCTCTCCGAGACCAAAGCACGCTACCCCCACATCCAGAAGCTGGTCTACGCCGTGGTCCTGGCCCGGCGCAAATTGCGTCACTACTTCGAGTCTCACCCAGTGACTGTGGTATCATCTTTCCCCCTAGGGGAGATAGTTCATAACCGGGAGGCCTTAGGCAGGATAGTCAAGTGGGCCGTCGAGCTTATGGGGGAAACCTTGACTTTTGCACCTCGAAAAGCGATCAAGTCTTAGGTCTTGGCCGATTTCGTGGCTGAATGGACAGACACCCAATTGCCACCTGCTTAAATTCAGACGGAGTGTTGGACCTTGTACTTTGATAGATCCCTAATGAAGACCGGGGTAGGCGCAGGTCTACTCTTCATCTCGCCCCTTAGAGTACACATGCGCTACATGGTGCGGCTCCACTTCGCCGCCTCCAACAACGTGGCCGAGTACGAGGCCCTCATCAACGGCTTGCAAGTCACCATCAAACTTGGGGCACGGCGTCTCAACATCCGAGGTGACTCGCAGCTCATCGTGGATCAAGTGATGAAGGAGTCAAATTGCCTCGACCCCAAAATGGAGGCTTACTACAAATTAGTACGTCGCCTAGAAGACAAGTTCGACGGCCTCGAACTAAACCACGTCGCGCGGAAGTACAACGAGGCCACCGACGAGCTGGCAAAGATGCCCTCGGCATGGCCCCGGTCCCCCCGAACGTCTTCACCACAGACCTCCACAAACCTTCCATTGACTACACCTCGACAACAGAGGAGGGCCCACCTATGGGACCCATGGTAAAGATCAACGCCCCCTCTGCTGCCGAGACCCCCTCGACCGAGCCCGAGGTCATGGAAGTCAACACCGAGCCTCCGCAGACTAATCAGGATGCGGATTGGTGAATCCCGTTCCTCGATTGGCTTGATTGGGGGGAGCTTCCTGGTGACAAGACCGAAGCACGATGGCTTGCGTGCCGAGCCAAGACCTACATCCTCTACAATGATGAATTGTACAGGCAAAGTCCCTCAGGTGTTCTCCAACGATGTATCACTACCGAGATGGGCTGAGCCCTACTTTGGGACTTGCACGCAGGCGCTTGCGGGCACCATGCGGTGCCTCGGACGCTCGTGGGGAACGCTTTCTGCCAAGGGTTCTACTAGGCGACGGTGGTCACCGATGCTACCAAGCTAGTATGCTCCTGCGAAGGATGCCAGTACTATGCTCGGCAGACACATCTCTCGGCCCTAGCCCTGCAAACCATCCCCATCACGTGGCCATTCGCCATGTGGGGGCTCGACATGATTGGGCCTCTACAAAAGACCCTTGGGGGCTACACCCATCTATTGGTATCAATCGACAAGTTCTCCAAATGGATCGAGGCTCATCCAATCAATCGAATCAAATCCGAGCAGGCAGTGCTATTCTTCACTGACATTATCCATAGATTTGGGGTCCCCAACACCATCATCACCGACAATGGGACACAGTTCACCGGCAAAAAGTTCCTGACGTTTTGTGATGACCACCACATCCGTGTGGCCTGGTCGGCCATAGGACACCCAAGGACCAATGGCCAAGTAGAGCGTGCCAACGGCATGATCCTACAAGGCCTCAAGCCAAGGATTCACAACCGGTTGAAAAAGTTTGGCAAGAAATGGCTCGCCGAACTCCCATCGGTCATCTAGAGCCTGAGGAACACTCCAAGCCGAGCCACGGGGTTCACGCCTTTCTTCCTAGTCTATGGGGCCGAGGCCATCCTCCCCACTGACTTGGAATATAGTTCCCTGAGGCTATAAGCCTATAACGAACAAAGTAACCGCACCACCCAAGAGGACGCCCTCGATCAACTGGAGGAAGCCCGAGACGTCGCGCTACTACACTCAGCCAAATACCAGCAGAGCCTACGGTGCTATCAGGCCCGACGCGTTCGAGGCCGAGACTTGAAGGTAGGCGACCTGGTGTTGAGGCTAGCACAGAGCAACAAGGGCCACCACAAGCTGACCCCGCTATGGGAAGGACCGTACATCATCGCCCAAGTACTAAAGCCCAGGACCTACAAGCTGGCCAACGAGAAGGGCGAAGTCTTCACCAACGCTTGGAACATAGAACAACTACGTCGCTTTTATCCCTAAATTTCCAAGCATTGTATATGTCGTTTCTCGAAATACAATTAAAAAGCATTCTTTAGTTGGTCTAATTTTTCGAGAAACCCCCCGAGCCCATCGTAGGTCTTGGCAATACAGTAACATGGCAAAGGAGACTCGGCTCTGCCTCGGCAGAACCAAGCCTCCCTCGGGGGCTAGATGGGGGACTCCCCCTAGGTCCCATGCACCATTCTTTAGTCATTTTTCGCAAAAATTCCTACGCCAAGACTCTAGCATGCTCTAACGAATCAGTTGTAAAAACCCCTCGGACCAAGGTCTATTTCCTAAGCAAGAGGCCGGTAGAGTCGCGAGACGGCCTACGCCTCCGGGCTATGGCACTCCCTCACTACCTCTCGCCCAAGGGATGGCTTAGGCCCCAAGGGGGTGTTTTGCAAACGAAATCTGATCAGGAGCAACAGAGGGCAGAGGCTCGGAAACATGAGAAAAACAACTAAGAAACACAAATACTTCAAAAATAAAGGCATCGACGGCCACAAGCGTTACGATACAAAAATAACTCCTACTCTATTTTTACATAGCCCCCAGGGCCCAGATCAAGGCTCAGGGCCTTCAGCATCGGCAGATGGTAGGGGAGGAACCACCTCCTCTTCGAAGAGCATCGCTAGCGCCGTGCCAGGGCCTTCTGCCGCCTCCATCAGCTTCGTGACCGCTGCGTTAGCCTCCTCGTCATCATCAGGCAGGACATACCCATCACTGATGGCCGGGAGGTCGACGCTGACGTAGTGAGAAGAGATGACGGCCAGCGCGCGCTTGACACCCATGTGCAGTGCTCCTCGGAGCTGCTCATGCATCTGGTTGCTCAGCATGATCAAACAGCTCCCTAGGGAGCTGCCTGACTGAACCCCTTCAACCTCCAAGGCCTCGCAGGCGGAACGGGCAGCATGTTTCAGTGCCTCGTGCTCCCCGATCTCAGTCTCGAGCACCGTCTGCACCACGCTAGAAGCCTCGGCTGCCCGAGTAACCTCTGCCTATGACTCTGCACCATGGAGAACAGAGTAAGGCTGAGCGAGGGAAAAAACAACCTAAATTAGGAGAGGAAGCCCACGGAACTCACCCTTGGCCTTTAGCTCCCAGTGTCGGGTCTCGACCTGACAGGCCTCGGCTTTCTCTTTCTAGCGTAGGGCCTTGGCCCTAGAAGCCTTGGCCTCCTCCTTCAAGCGCTGGGCCTCGACCCGAGAAGCCTCGGCCGCCCTAGAAGCTTCACTCCCCAGCTCTGCATCACACAAGGGAGTTAGGGAGCAAACATAAGGAAAATAAAACAAAATGAGGGGACTAAAACTCACCCTCGACCGTCCCCCTCCAAACCACAGCCTCAGTCCGCGAGGCCTCAGCTACAGCAAGGGCCTCATCCAAGGCACCTTTCATCAGCTGGTGCGCCCTCTGTTCTGCTCCCAGCTGCCCCGCGAGAGCCGCGGCTGAGGCCGTAGCTTCAACGGCTTGGCCCCTGAAGGCCGTGAGCTCCTCCTCCAACTCCTTCACCCGCACCGCCAGAGGGGCGAGCTACATCTAGGCCGTGGCCGCCTCGACCTTCGCGTCGGCACAACGAAGGCGGAGGTCCTCTACCTCCATGCTCTGCACCGACAGGAGCTCGTTGGCACCGGCAAGAAGGCCCTTCTGCCGCTGAAGCTGGTCCCAGACGCCCCTCTCCCACCAGAGAAAGACTGACTTCCCAAGGGACCGGGTCTCGAGCTCCTGGGGAAGCAGAACAGGGGTCATTGATTGCAATAAAACCAGAAAAGGACAACGTCACGCGAGAAACGAAAATGCGAACCTGGGTGACTCCGGGCAGGACAGGGCCGTCCGTAGCGACTGCTCCGCCAGCTGGTGGTATTGCTCGAAGGTGCCCCAGCGCCCACCCTCGGCTGCGTCCTCGAGGGCGAACAGAGGCTCCCCCTCAGGGTCATCCCGGCTCCGCCACAGTACCCACGGATGATCCCACCCGCGAGGCTCGGGTTGTGCCCACACGAGGGCCGAGCTTCCCCCATCCAAGATCAGCGCCGGTTGTTCCACAGCATCGGCATCCTCGGCGTTGACCACCTCCCGCGCCCGGGAAGTATCATCGGAGGAGATCGGATAGACCTCCGCCTCCCGGGCGCTCTCTCGCAACAACGGCGGCCCTTGAACCAAGGGCGTCACCGAGGCCTCCGCCGCCTTCATCTCCGCCTCCTGGATAGATGGCCTCACCACCATCACAATGGCCTTGGTGATCTCGGGGGCTCCAGCCTCTGAGACTATGGCCTCAACGGTCTCGGGGGCTCCGGCCTCCGCCATCGTGGCCTCGGTGAACGCAGAAACACTGACCGGGGCCGCTGTGGTCTCAGCGGTCTTGGGCGCCCTGGCCTCCATCGCCTCAGCCTCAGAGACCCCAGGGGCCTCGGTAACCAAGGGCATGCCAGCCCCATCCGACTCATGAGCCTCGCCCTTACGGGGCGGAAGCACTCCCTCCCTCGTCTATGTAGGGGTCGCCTCGGCAGCCCCTCCTTGGGCGGCCGGCTCCTTCAGGTCGGCCCTCGCCGACGCCGCGCCACGTTGGATAGCGGCTTGTGCCTCCGCCACCTAGTGGGCGGAGGAGCCGAGGCTCGCCTTGAGCGCCTTAAGGGGAGCCAAGGGAAGCTCGTCCGCAGGCCGCTTCTGACTAAGGAAAATAACCTACAGGGTCAGCGCAAGACCAAAAGGCAAATGGAAGGCACTATGACCCTACCAAGAATACACTTACCTTGAATGGGGTGGCAACCACTTCGCCACAGCAAACCTTGTCCGTAACGGCGGAGGCGGCGGCAGAGGTGTCACCTCCATATCCATCGGCGCCGGTCGGTCCTCAATGGACCCCGGCGCCCCTTCGGTCCTCTGAGGGGGCGGTGGCGTCGCCTCCACCGCCACTAGTTCCACCACGGCCACCGAGCCCACCAGGCTGACGGCGCATTTGCCCAACGCCCGCGCCTCAGGTGTGTCGGCCTCGGCCCTAGAGCGGGCAACCGCTGACCCCGGGTCCGCTTCTCCTCCTCCTCCCGGGAGTGCTGGGCTGCTTGCCAACGCCCTGGGCACCACCTCCACTACGTCAGGAAGGTGGTCCAGGGGACCTCGCCCCACCTCGCCCCCATCATCCCTGTTCGAGGCCTCCGTCGACAGCGACGACGATGGGGATTCCTCCAGCGGGAGACCATCCTTCCTTTGTTGATGGCGGCGCTTATCTAGCTCCTCGCGCGCGAGGATTTGCTTCGTGCGCTTCACCGCCTTGGCGTCTTTCTGCTTTTTCTGCGCGTCGGCGTGCGCGCGGTTGATCGCCCGCCGCCTCGCGTCCTCGGGAACGGGCGGCGGAGAGGAGCGCACGTCCCTCATCCCCTATAGGAACGATGGACGCGCATAAGGAAACAAGGGGTAAAGGGAGATTAAGGTGGCTCGGAGGCTATAGCAGCACACGACTTACCAGCGAGAGGAACCCCCGCAATGGCCGCATCGTGATAAGGGTCAAGTTGCCGCCCCTCAGTTTCGCCTCTACCGTCTCCCCCACCCAACGAAGAATTTCCTCGTCGAAAAGGGCAGAGGAGGACATCTGGGTGCCCTCAATGGGCTCACCCGGCTTCATCTCGAACAGCCGCCGCCGCCGAGCCATCAGCGACAGCACCCTCCGACGGTGGAAGGCGGCCACGACCACAGCCACGGTGAGACCGTGGCCTCGCAGCCTCGCCAGCCCCTCCAGAAGTGGCTACAGCTTGGGTTGGTTGTCCTTTGGGACGCCGTACTTCCATCTCTCCGGGCAACTCCCCACAATCCGCCTAGTGTAGGGGGGAAGTCCTTCATCATCGTTGCGAAGGTAGAACCAACTCGTGTACCACCGGCGATTGGATGACGCGAGTTGGGCTGGGATGTAGAGGTGCAGGCGGTCCTGGCGCACTTGGAGAGTGTAGCCGCCAGCCCTCATCGCCTTCCTCGTACCTGATGTGCCTGTCAGCTTGGTAGTGTGCCCCACCCAGAATAGGTGGAGCCACAACTCCCAATGGGGAGCAATCCCCAAATACCCCTCGCAGACGGCAACAAAGATAGCCGCCTGAGTGATGGAGTTGGGATTGAAGTTGTGGAGCTCCACTCCGTAGTAGTGCGGGAGCGCCCACATGAACTGATCCACCGGGACACCGAGGCCACGCTCGTGAAAGGAGATGAAGCTCACGACGTAGCCGTTGCGAGGCCTCAGCTCTGGCTCGCCATATGGAGCAATCCACTCCAGCCTGGTGGGGTCTGTCACCGGGCGGAGGAGTCCACCATCGATAAGCGACTAAAGCATCTCCTCGGTGACATCTGATGGATCCTAGGGGTCTGCCTCGACAACAACGATGTCACCGGCCATGGGTGCGATGGAGGAATCGGGTGCGGCGGTGAGTTTTTTTCTCTCTCCCACTCTCTCGCTTTTTTCTCGCTTTCTCCCTAGGCTCGCTCTTCTCCCCTCTTCTTCCCGGCACCCGCTGCTCTAGCGATGGCTCGATGGAGGCAGTGCTAATGCAGGCAAGGTAAGACGAGGAGGGGCGAGACTCTTCGAGTATTTATGCAGGGAGGAGGCGAAACGAACGGGCGACAAAATCAGGGAAGTTTCCCCCCTGATCCGGCGCAGTTAACCATGAGCCGATTTCGCCGGCCCACGCGCCCACGTCTTCCTCATTAAATGCGAGAATAGTTATGTCTCATCCACCACGTCATGCTCGGCCACTATGGCAGCAGGTGTCGTTTTGCCTCCCCAGAAAACCACCTCAAAAGGCGCGCCACCCGTTGCCGAGCCAACGGGGAAGATATTCCCCCTAGCCTATTCCTTTCATATGAAGGAACCAGGCTCCAAGCCTATTACAGTCCAGGGGTTCGAAGGCTGGGCACTATGGGGTTTCGACAGCCGCCCCAGGATAACAGAGTCAGGGACGACTACGGACGAGCCTATACAGGGCCGAGACCCAAGCAAGCGAAACGCTTGGGACGCCCAAAGTCATGTCCGAGACCAGCAGGAAGGTCTCTGAATGGGATCCCACCGTAGGGAGGCACCGAGCCACCAAGGCCCAGCGAACGGCCTTGGCACCCACTAGAGAAATCCTCTGGTACTCTTTGAGTGTGTCTCTGGACCACTAGCCATCCCCTAGCGAACGGGGTTCGGGCCTCCACTCGGACTACCCGATAATAGCTCACCGGAGGTGCCACCGCTCGTGCCCACCGAGGGTAGCAAGGCACATTCCACCCCTCCTTTTGAGCGAAAAGGAAGCATGAGGGTTGTACAAAAAGTCAGGGGAGCTCCTGACGGCTCTCTCGCTCTATGCAGAGGCTAGGGGGCTCTTCCTGCAGATACGCCGAGACCCCACGACCCAGGCTTGTGCCCAAAGGGGCCTCAGCAAACAAACCCTCACGCGCGAGGGGCGTATAAAAAGCCAGGGGAACTCCTGACGGCCCTTTCACTCCGCATAGAGGCTAGGGGCTCTTCCTGCAACCTTGCCGAGACCAGCGGCTCTGGCTCGCACCAGAATGGGCTCGGCAAACAAACCCTCTGTCCGAACAAAAAGGATATGTGAGGGTCGGATGAAAAAGTGAGGGGACCCCTGACCGCCCTCCTACTCCTGGCGGAGGCTCGAGGGCTCCTCCTGCACCCAAGACAAAGACAAACGGTCTAAGTCCATGCTAGAAGTTTCGTTACAAATACGATAAAGGGCACCGAGCCCGTTACGGTCCAGGGGTTCGAAGGCTGGGCCTCCAGAGGTTTCGACAGCCGCCCCAGGGCAACAGAGTCAGAGACGACCTTGGGGCGAGCCTACGAATGGCCGAGGCCTGAGCGAACAATCGCTCGGGGCATCCTAAGTCGTGTCCAAGATCGGCAGGGAAGTCTTCGAATGGGATCCCACCGTAGGGAGGCACCGAGCCATCGAGGCCCAGCGAATGGCATCGGCACCCACTAGAGAAACCCTCTGGTACTCTTGGAGTGCGTCTCTGGACCACTAGCCGTCCCCTAGCAAACGGGGTACGGGCCTCCACTCAGACTCACCTGATAACAGCTCACCGGAAGTGCCCACGCTCGTGCCCATCGAGGGTAGCCTGGCACATTCCACCCCTCCTTCCGAGCGAAAAGGAAGCGTGAGGGTCATACCCAAAGTCAGGGGGACCCCTGACGGACCTCTCGCTCCGTGCGGAGGCTAGAGGGCTTTTCCTGCAGCCTCGCCGAGACCCCCGCAACCCGAACTTGCGCTTATGGGCTTGGCAAATGCGATAAAAACTACTCGCTCAAACGCGAAAATGAAAAAAGCCCCTGGAGGAGTAACTCCACTCCTCCAGGGCCTCGGGGGCTATACCCGGTGGGTGCGCTCGCGCGCACCCACCGGAACCTCAAGAAACAAAACCCAATTCCTACGGGAGCGGGTATAAACCAAGCCTCGGCAAACCCTCAGGGAGAGTGCACGCACTCCCCCGGAGGCTCGGGGGCTACTGTCGGGTACCTTAGAACGGGGTACCCCGAGCGAACATCAAAGGGGTCACTTAAGTCCCATCAAAAAACAAAGCTAGAAGGTAAGCCATGGGCCCCTCACCCGCCACGTCCGAGCCCACCAGGCCCTCCGCCTCGCCTCGAGCCTCGTGCAGGAGGTCTCGGCGTCCTGACGCAATCTCCGCCTCGCGCGAGGCTCTCCACGGAAGGCCTCGGCAGGGAACACGATCTCTGCCTCGCGCGAGGCTCTCCACGGAAGGCCTCGGCAGGGGGTGCATTCTTTGTATCGCGCGAGGCCTCTCACGGAAGGCCACGACAAGGAGTCCGATCTCCGTCTCGCGCGAGGCTCCGCTCTCCGTCTCGCGCGAGGCCTCATTCTCCGTATCGTGCGAGGCTAGCTTATCCATAGTCCGTCGCCCCCGCCTCGGCCGGTCTTCCTGACAGCACGTCATGTCTCATTAATACTTCAACCACTCCCGCAATCTCAGCCGGACGATGGCTCGACGCCACAGAATGGCCGACGGGACATGAGGTCGCATCAGCCCCATACCGGCTGAGACAGGGCACGGCGGGGATTACCGATCACTATATCCTGACGCTGTGCCCACAATCAGCGCCCACACTACACTGTGCCCCGTGATCCCCGCCTCGAAAACAACGCGACATGGACGGCCTGGCTCGGTTCATCACCGCCTCCAAGCTAGCACCCCGGATCAACCGCTCTCTCCGGGCCTCAGCACTATGCACCAGGGCCTCGGCTACGTCGAGATTTGTGTCTACCGAGACCCCCCACTACGGTACAGCCTCGGCACTGACCGAGCCTCGGCCTCACGCGCCACCAATCCACAGCGATCTGCGTCCTAGCCGCCATGCTTGCTCCGAGGCAGCCCAGGAGCTCCCATGACGCACAGGGTCGGACATGACCAGCACGTCGCCCCAGTGCTCCAAGGACGGACCACTCCGACGACCACGCCGCCACAGGAACAGGCCACAGGGCTTGGACACACCGCCCCTGTTGGCACGACGTCGTATAGTCAGCACATGTACTGTCCTTGTACTCCCTTCAACTATAAAAGGAGAGGACTTGGGCCACGGACAAAAAAGGAGAAGAACACCAGGTAACACACACACGCACACATCCCAGCCGCCTGAGAGCAACGTCTCAAGCGGCCCACACGACACCTCGCCGAGACCTAGGATCAGCTCCCTCTCTCACCCAGCTTGTAACCCCCTACTACAAGCACTTCGGTGCAAGGAATACAAGATCGATCTCTCAGACTAGACGTAGGGCATCGATTGCCTGAACCAGTACAAACCTTGTGTCTCTTTGCATCACCATCCGGGATTAGGGACACGCGGTTCACATTACTGGTTGGTTGAGGACCCCCCGGTCCGAAACACCGACAAGAGGCAAGCCCCGGAGTATTTTCTCCCGGTTTGCAATTTTTAATTAAATACTTTACTTTAATTGATGCATTACATTCAGAAGTAGTTTACAACCGTTGCTGCATTATACCTTGTTTAACTTTGTTATACTATATCCTTGTTACCCTGGTATCCGCAGTCAAGTCAATGCTTAGCTGGCTTAGACCGGTAGAAGTCGGGTGATTTTCTATCACCTGCGAGCTATAGGTGGTTACCTGGATCTACTTGGATGACTATGAAGTCATGGTATAACTAAGTGTTAAATGAAGTTGAGACCGGACGGAGACTTGCAGAGTTTTGGACTGTAGTGCTTTCCGTCTGTGTCGATTAAGAACCGACCGTTGTTGGGCCTCGAGTCATGTTGAATGCATGCCTTACATTTAGCTGGCCGGATAAAGTACCTTCCGACCGTGAAGCTGGGAGATTATTCGGGCTGAGTAGATTGCCCGCAGCGCACTATGCCGGAGCAGGTGTGGTAGGACACGGGGGCGAGATGATAAGACCAAAGTGCAGTCGGTCGGCCCCCGGGTACATGTGGTTCCTAGCAAACTCGAGATTCCTGGATAGTTGACTCGGTGATCAATATCTCACTTTAGCGGGTGAGTGAGGTTTGTGTAAGGAATAAATCACCAGCTGGTTAGGAATCGATTCGAATCGCCATCGCTCCTGGACAGTGAGCACTTGACTTGAGTTACTTCATCGTAGTAATGTTGATGGAACACTTGATAGTTATAATGAATATGACATTATGGAAGTTGTTTAATGATCATTGGTTATCATTATCTGCTTAATCACATATTTGCTCTAGTATAGGTGCAAATCTAGTCGACAGGTTAATAACAATTAACTTGACAATAATGCTTTTGAAAAGGGTCTTAAAATGCTAAAAATGCTTCTTTTTGCAAATGAGTCAGCTACCCTACTATAAAGCCCTTCATAATCCTTGGTGTCACTTATTTTCGGTTATGTCGGGTAAGTCTAGCTGAGTACCTTCTCGTACTCAGGGTTTTCTTCCCACTTATTGCAGATGGGCAGATGTATTACGGCTACTGTATCAACTGCCTTTATCCTGCGATGGATGATGCTTAGGACCATGGGCATGGTCATTCCTTACGTCTCGTCTGATGCTTTTGTTGAAGATGATCATTCGCTGGCACTATATTTGAACTCCGTGTGAGTGTGTGTGGTTTGAACAAATGGCTTCCGCTACTTTTATTCGATCTTGTTTTGTAATAACTATGTTTAAACTCTGGTGTATCTGAGATGCAACTTTTTATGTAATATGTGATGGTGACCGCTAAACTTATTACGATCTTGACTGAAATGGAAATTGGTTTGAAATCCTTCGTGATTTCACGGACTACCGGGTTATACGGGCTTAAGTTTGCTAAATCGTCTGCTCTGGCGGATGATTTTCTTACTTAATTTCATATAATTGGTCGATTCTGTTACAGCACCGTCAGCTCGCTATGATACAGCAGCAGCACCCGCCGCAAGCAGCCACGAGTGAGAGCGATGCACGCGGCCCACGCCACGACGAGCTGCTGATGGAGAGCAAGTCTGCCAGCGACAACATGGAGGGAGGTGCCGGGTCAGGCTCCGGTGGTGAGGAACTGGAGCCTCTCCAGGTCAAATTTTGGTTCCAGAACAAGCGTACCCAGATGAAGGTACAGCCAAAGCATGGTGACTGATAATGGCCTTCTCAGTTTGCTTTGGAACTTCTCAAATACATATTTAGCTTGCATATGCCACATTCTTATGTAAATTTGTTTATTTGCTCAGAATTTATGTTTTGAAATTCTATTGATCGAGACTTTGTCAGCACATACTTATTCTTTAACCAATGGTTGTCACTTTAATTGGGCCAATGCTAGCTTACAACAGCTGTATTCGGTAGAGTATATATCATAGTGTTATAAGATTTGCTTCTTTTTTGCAATGTTTTAGTGACTGATACCATTTTTGTCCTATTGCTTGTATTTCTAATTTTATGATTAGTGATTACATGCTCACTGCAATTATACCCTGGATTAGCATTCATTATGTTGGCAAAATTAGCTACCCAGCCTATAACTCTGTACAACATGTATATCTTTTCAGTGGCCTTGTTACCATTGATTTTGGACTAGCTTGCAGAAACGCTATTTTTCTAGGCAGCTTGTAAGATATTTCTTTTCAAGTTTGGATAAGATTAAATTTTCTCTTGAGTTGTGAAGCAGGTGCATAGATATGCTGAGAAAAAAATTATTTTTTTCTTTGGAAAATAGGTTTGCCGAGTGTAATTTTCAAAAACACTCGGCGAATAATAATGGTATGCTGAGATTTTTTTTTTGAAAAATAGGTTTGCCGAGTGTAATTTCAAAAAACACTCGGCAAACAATAATCCTTTGCCGAGTGTATTTTGGAAAAACACTCGGCAAACCACTTTTTTTGCTGAGTGTCGTGCGCGATAAAAAACACTCGGCAAACTACTGTTTGCCGACACACAGATGTCGTGTGTTGTATGCCGAGTGTTACACTCGGCAAAGCAAGTTGCCGAGTGTTTTTGGGCCTTTGCCCAGTGGCACTCGACAAAGCTACTATATCCCGTAGTGATAGAACGAAACAAACGAAATGTTCTCGTGAAAGAAAATCCAAAAAAAAGACCGAAACCAAGAAATTCTTCGTGGTTTAATGTTATTACTAGCAAATATGCCTGTACATTGTCACAAAACTCAATATGTATAGAAATTTGACACTGTATTTGCTAGACACGAATTGTCCTAACTCGTATGACCTGATCAAGAGTCCACACGAGTTCTTCTAACTCGTATAAGCACGTGGCATGATCCCGTGTCACATACAACAAGATAACGAAGGCGCGAGCCAATATGTCTTAGAATCGAACTCTATATCGATCATCGCTAGATGCGAGTTGTTATAGCTTATATGATCATGATCAAGAGTTCATGTCACATACAAGACATAGAGGGCGTGAGTGCAGATTGAGAAGTTAAAAAGCCGAACAAAAGAAACTTTCTATTGTCCAGGTAAATAGTGAGACGTGGACGAAAGTAATAGACTAAAATTTTGGCTCTTGGATATTAGGTATACATTACGATAAGATTAGAGCAAGATTTGTCTAACTTTTACTTTTATCTTTTTTTAATTGATTCAGCTTCTTTAGATTCAGAAGAATCTATTTAAGTTAGGATTCGTAGCTATTCAGATTACCTTAAGTATCCAAGCTGTGCTTATGTGATAGTTTCCACACTCACGGAGTGATTTATGAGAGCGTCACCTAAAAAATCAGAGAATATTTTTGCTCTTTAATATTAGATATAGATATACTATATTTTTCTTTTGACAAAAAGTTAGATATATCTAGAAATACCTAGAAATTACTATACCTTTGCACCTAGCTTGCCGATTGAAGACCAAAACATTTTTTTTCTCTTTAATAATAGATATAGATATACTATATTTTTCTTTTGACAAAAAGTTAGATATATCTAGAAATACCTAGAAATTACTATACCTTTGCACCTAGCTTGCCGATTGAAGACCAAAACTATGAAGTAAGTGGTACCGAGTAACTAATCAAATCATGAGTCATACGACCTGGAGTACATCAAATCGTCTTTTGGTTTAATGTTGAAGTAACTTGAAGGTTAAAGAGAACCGAGGGTAGCTCGGGTGGCAAGGCCCAGTGGTTGGGACCTTGCCGGCCAGAGTTCGAGCTCCCGTGACTGCGAATTTCCGGTCTCTCATCGGGGTTTGCCCTCAATAAATTCCGTTGCCTCTCACGCGTGGAGTCACAAAGGGAATGCGACGCGTCCGTCGCCTACGGTGCCATGGTTGGACCCGGCGATCTCACAAAGGACGTGATCTAGTGATCTGGGTGTAGTTGTAGGTTTGTTTGTGTACGCGTGGTGCGAATGTGGTGTGCGTGTGTGGGGTTGGTGCGTGTCTGTACATGAACAGATGCTACAGCTGTATCCAGATGAGAGGCGTCAAAAAAAAAAACTCGAAGGTTAAAGCTATAAATTGAACTCTTATGTGTTGATTGAAAATTTGAAATATAGTTCAAATCAAATGCTCAACCAGCTAAGCGGAATCCGCTTCCGGTGGACACCTGAACCTTCTCCACCTCTCCGGCCAGCGCACCAGTCATCGCAGCACCCACCCACAGACCTATAAATAAATAAATACAAAATACTCGATCGGACGAGCATCCCCACGCTTCCATCATCCTCCACACTCTTCCGGTGTTCCCTCCCCCTCAGGCCCTTACTATATAAATCCTCCTGCTGCTTACCGTCTCACCTCAATCCCAAGAGCAACGCGAGATCACAATTCACACGACCTCAGATCACCTGCAATTGTCGTTCAGCAAAGCCATCTTAAAGCCAGGAGCAATGGAGTTCACGTTCGGTGGCTTCGGCGACCCGGTGTTGTCGGCTACGTTGCAGCAGCTGATGGACCTGCCCGACGAGCTGGAGCGGCACATGAACGCGCCGACGCGGGCCTACGTGCGCGACCGCCGGGCCATGGCCAACACGCCCATGGACGTCAAGGAGTTCCCGTCCGGGGCGATCGTCCTGGCCGTCGACATGCCCGGGGTCAGCCCCGCCGACGTTAAGGTCCAGGTGGAGGAGGGCAACGTGCTCACCATCAGCGGCGAGCGCAAGCGCCCCGCCGAGGACGGCGCTGCCGCTGAGGGCAAGCAGCAGGCCGCCGCCGGTGCCGACGGCGAGAAGCAGGGGGTGAAGTACCTGAGGATGGAGAGGCGGATGGGCAAGTTCATGAGGCGGTTCCCACTGCCGGAGAGCGCCGACCTGGACAGCATCCGCGCCGAGTACAAGGACGGCGTGCTCACCGTCACCGTCGACAAGAAGCCACCGCCCGAGCCCAAGAAGCCGCGCGTCGTCCAGGTCACGCTCGGCGAGCAGCAGGGCAAGTAAGGAGGCGAGGCGACATACGCGTTTCCGATGCTCGTCATCCAGCCGGGTGATGAGCGAATAATGAGGGTGTGATGCTGCGTTCTGCTTGGTATAATGGTGGATTAGTGTGTTACAGAATAAGTGACTGTAGTAGTTTACAGTCGCGGTACATGCACGTACTTGGAGTGTTTCTGCTTGCTATATGGCTATGACATGTATGCAACATGGCCTCAATTATCAGTTTTTATGGAGTAAAAAATGAATCCAAAATTCAGAAAAGTTCAAATTTCAAACCTAGCTCATTCCACATTGATTACGAAAAAAATGCAAGGATATACATCAAAATAGATCCCAGAACATCTTTCTTCACCAGAGGATCATCCTAGACAACCTAAGGAGCTGAACGCCCTGACCCCATCTCGCCTTCCGCGCACAGTTTTTCCTTCTCACTTCTACCGTGGCATCTTTGCTAGGCTCTTCTAAACCAGCACCCGCTGCTTTTATGACAAAGGTCCCGTTGGCTTCTCCATCGTTAGTTGTTTTATGCCAAACGGCATAAAACCAAACGGTTTCATCAAAGAGCTCCTTAAATCGTGCTCGCTCAAAAAAAATATAGGGAGAATTATTTATTTGGCACCGAAACAAATCAGTGTTTCATATTTGGCACTCGAAAATTTAAACTTTCTTATCTGACATCAAGTTAAAATTTCCTTTCGTAAATGGCACTGCCGTCCATTTAGGACCGCAACGGTGTCAAGTGACTGATAAAAAGACATAAATACCCTTGTTTTGCAGCAGAAATCCACGGTGCCAAATAGGGAAGTTCAAGTATTTTAGTATGGACGATATTGTCGGAGCTCTTGCGCAGCCCCGTGCCATCGCCGTGGCGACCCGACGCATAGACCCCGTACCAACGTCCCCGCATCGCCGCCCTACCGACTGAAGGAGGCAGGACGATGGCGTGTCGCTGCCCCCACGGGAGCGCCTAGCTCGCTTTGCCGCAACCTCGCTAGTGCTGCGCGCTGGTCATCGCGGTCTCCGCGTGCCGCTCGCCGCTGTCCGCGCGAGGTCTGCCGGCACCACAGCGCCTCACCATGCACCGGCGCCGCTGTCGTGGCCCCACACGTGAGCTCCCAGCTCGCTGCCGACGTTACTTTCCAAGTTGCCGGCGAGTCATTCAGCGCTCACAGGTTTCTGCTTGCGGCCCGGTCGTGAGTCTTCAAAGCAGAGCTGTGGGGCGCCATGAAGGAGAGCACGGCCACAGGGGACTGCATCCGGATTGATGACATGTTACCTCAGGTGTTCAAGGCCCTGCTCCATTTCATCTACACTGACTCGCTGCCACAGATGGAGGAACAAGAGGAGGCCGCGATGGCCCAGCATCTGCTGGAAGCGGCGGACAGGTATGACATGCAGAG
Organism: Miscanthus floridulus; assembly: GCF_019320115.1. Taxonomy (NCBI): domain Eukaryota; kingdom Viridiplantae; phylum Streptophyta; class Magnoliopsida; order Poales; family Poaceae; genus Miscanthus; species Miscanthus floridulus. The sequence continues at coordinate 31,767,160 of NC_089586.1, read as the reverse complement.
GCTCAAGCTGATTTGTGAGGAGAAGCTATACAGGCACCTAGACGTCGGCACGGCCGCAACCACGTTGGTGTTGGCTGAACAGCACTCCTGTCGTGGTCTCAAGCAGGCTTGCATTGAGTTTCTCAAATCTCCTGATGCACTGGAAGCAGTCATGGAAACTGATGGCTTTGAGCATCTGACTAAAAGCTACCCTGTTCTCGTGAAGGAGTTGATGTCCGAGCTTTACCTGTCCAAGCAATGCAAGAGAAGGAAATTGAAGACATGAGCCTAAGATTTCATCATTTGGACATGAGCCCATGGAGGCGCTCGGGACGGGGAAGCGCGCTGCTTGGCACGAGCGGGCTCGCCGCCGGCCGGGTGCGCCGTCGTCGGGCCGCAGCCGGAGCTTCTTCATGTCTGACGCGATCTCCTCGTACCTCACCCAGATGCCGTCGATCTTGCGGCGGAGCCGCCTCGCGATCTCCTCGTACCGCGCCCCCCGCCCCGCGAGATGGGGCCAGCGCCGGCCGGCGAGCCCGCCCCACCGCCGCGTTCCCTGCCAGAAGCTCGGCCCGCCCCGCTGCCGCGACCCCTGCTGGACCCGCTCGTCGATCTGCCACCATGGGGAGACCTCGGCTGAGGGACCGGCGCCTCTAGCTAAAGGAAGGGCGCCGTGATTTGCTGGGCGCCGGCGGCCGACGGCTCCTCCGCCCTCATCTCCTCCGGCTTCAGTTTTGTTTTTTTTTCACAGGATGAGAAGACTGACGGGGAAGAAGGGACCCAGCCGGTGTGTGCGACCAAATTAAGAGGGCTATTTTGGTACTTATTAAAAAAACTGACATGGTCAACGAAGTCAACAAACGGTTGGATGGCTAAAATGGACGGAAGTGCCATATACGGAAGGAATTTTCAAGTTGATGCTAGATAAGGAAGTTCAAAATTTTCAGTGCCAAATACGAAAGAGTGATTTGTTTCGATGCCAAATACAGAATTCTCCCAAAACTATATGAAGGGAGGAGCCAAAAATAATGACTTCACCTAGCTTCACTTAGTTCAGATGGGTCTTGCATGGGGTTCTATGATAGCATGTTTTATGGAGCCGTTCTGCCAAACGGTTTACCAAATAGCTCCAGCTCAACCGATGGAGTTATTCATGGAGCCAAAGCCAAAAATAATGGCTTCACTAGAGGAGTGGAGCCGTGCAAAACGAGGCCTAACAATGCAATGTAGAACGCAAACACTAACCGTGTCCGCCACGTTGTAGTGCGACCCCACGCCCTCTCTCTCTTCTCTTCTTTCCCATCCCCGGTGGCCTTAGAAAAAAGCTTTGGGGAGGCATGCAGGCCAGACAGCGGGGACAGGAGAGATGACAGTGAGGCAGAGGTGTCACCACCGCCAGAGCGGGCGGTGGAGGCGGCGGCCAGGTCAGGTCGGGCGGGTGCGACCATGGCCGCGAGGGAGGGGAAGGAGTATGAAGCCGTGAAGGGAAGCTTCAGTTCATGCAAACAGTTGTGCACTGACATGTGACTATTCATTTTCAAGTGACAAATGGCATAGGGACTTACATGATAGAGCATGGGCGAGCTTTGTTCTTAAAAGCGGAGAGTTTCGCGACCCTTGAGCTTGTACTCGCGTCATCCTGATTATCTGCACTCGGTGTTGAGGCCGTTGAGAATGTGCAACCTGTTTGGCTGGTGCTGATATCGTATACGATCGTGGATTATTACTGCTGGCTGGTTGACTGAAAATTTACGATCATTTACGATCAAGCGACTGTACGTTGTTATCTCCTCGTCATTCAGTGACTTCCCGACGGTAGCCATCTCATCACCGAGGGAGCCATCTCGGTGAAGTATTCGGTGATGGATGTAGCCCCCTTCTGATTTGTAGAGAGGGCCAGGCGCACATTGACTGACCCATCTAGAGCGGGCTCCTCACATCACAACTAGAAAAGAACAAAAAGCTACGTGTCAATTCGACTCCGGAGGCGCCAACCAAACTTTATAAAAACTGCATAATCATCGTCTCCAAGCTTCTGCAGCCCTGCTTAAACGACGGACAGTCCTCCTCCTTATGCAACAAGGACCACTGTTGAATCCCATATAGGTGTGTTTGGTTTTCTAACTTACTTGTAGCCTGGCTAGAATCTAAGTCTGGACAGCCCAAGCCTGGTTCCAACAAGCCGGTCTTTAGTTATTTGGTTGTATACATTGTCTAAGCCTGCCTAGCATTAGTTGTATTTGGTTATCTGGTTTGCAATGCATTCAATTACCTCTTCTATATTCAAGAATACCCCTCTCAGACATTTCATCGAACACTTGCTTTGCATGCTCGAACAAGGGTGGTGGCCGAGCGACGCGGCCGGCTCGTTCGCACTCGTCTCTTGTCCCGCGCACGCACGCACGACGGCCAGGGCGAGGTGCTCATGGAGGTCGCCCCGCTGCAGCAACACCTCGGTGACAGCTTCTCCCGTGGGTGGCTGACGAAGCAGCACCATACGTGCATGAAGCCGAGCGGCGCAGCCGGCTCTTTCGGGTTCATGGAAAATCGTCGCGGCGCGGCCGACTCGTCCTCCGGCCGAGCTCGGCGCCGGCATGGCCCAGCCTGCCGCCGAAGTCGGTGACCGAGGAAAAGCGGCAGGGAAGAACACCACTCCTCCCAAAAAAATTAAAGCACACAAACCTGACGAACACCACCAAAGAAACGGGTCCCAAGCTGAACCCCGAAGTCCACGAGCTGCGCGATTCAACAAACGGGCCAAAACAAAATTAGATGGAAGATGAATAAAATAAGCGGAGATTAATCGAGAAGGGAGCAAAGGGATGGAGGAAGGAACAAGGAAGTTTGCTTCCGAGCAGGCCGGCTCGTCCTGCTGCCAAGCGCAACACCGGCGGTGGCGGGCTGGCGGCGAGCTGCACGAGGGAGAAGATGGCGGTCGCCATTGACGCAAATCGGCAAATCCCCAGTAGGACGCGGACCCCACGGGGGCGGCGGCCGCCGGCACCAGCGCCAGGAACACGAAGGTGAAGCTCCCGAAGGCGATACAGGCGAGGAGGTGGCCGTGCACGCGCTGAGCAGGCCCGGTCCTGTTAATTTAGTGGCCCGGAGCGGAGCTTGAAAGATGGGACTTATAACTCAAATAATATAATGATGTTTCTAATAAATATAATGTATATAAAATATTTTTTTCTTATGTGATTGTATCAAGTCCTCTATCCTCTTTTCTTTTTTCTTTTCTCACTTCCAGATGCGTCTAAATTTAGAAATTAGTAAGTAATTTAAAAAATTATGCAATACTCAATTCAATTTCAGAAAATCCAATGTCATACTAAACATGCATGCCGCACCGAACGAGATTGCTAAATCCCAAATCTAAAGAATATATTTGCATACCACGTACACAAACACAATCAAAGGGCTTAGGGCAATTTCTTACCTCCGTTACTCCGTACGTACGCAGGAATGGAGAGTGAGCCGTGACCGCCGTTGGCCGGCGGCCGGTCGCTGGTTCTGGTTGTTGCCGCGAGCACGCGACGCACAGGCGCACAGGGCACAGCCGATCGGCGGTGGCAGCACGACGCGCAGTCTCGCAGAGTCACATGTCGCAGCGGTGAAGAAGGCAATCGCGGCCGCGCGAGGGAAGGGCAGAACGTGGTCGCGGACGCGGAAGCCGATTAGCTGAATCGACGCTAGGGATGACAAATCGGCAGCCACATGTCTTACCTGCTTCCTGGGCTCTAACTTTATTTGGGGCCATAGAAAGGATATAGTATACCTACTGCTCAGTCGAGGGCCCTTTTGGCGTCGAGGGCCTTGTTCGGCTGAACAGCTCGAACCCCCAAGGGCCGGGCCTGGCGCTGAGGTGGCGAAGGCGATATGGGCGAGGAGGGAGGACAAGCTACGGCGGTGCGGTGCCGATGAGGTGGTGGTGGACGACCGGCGGCTAGCCGGTGAACGAGATGAGCGAGTGGAGGCGCGGTCGTCCTGCTCCATGACGGCGTGGTCTCCAGTGCGAAGAAACCCACCGGGAGGTGAGCCAAGCCCAAGCGCTAGCCTGGCCCGGGAAAAACGACCGCGCGTCTCGTTCCTACGGAGCCAGGGCAGGGGCTTGTCGGTGGCTTGGCCAAGAGGCCGAAACACGCAACCAAACAACTTCACGGTGACGTGGAGCCTGGTCAGGAGTTAGCCAGCCAACCAAATACATTACCATAAAAATTACCTGTAAATATGTGTTAGACTTAACTTAGATGGGTTAGACTCTGTTGCTTTTTTCCTCTCTTAATGTGAGAGTTTGAACCTTATGCCTTTGTTTTGCAGTTAACACTCAGTTGTGTATCATCTTGATGACAGAGACTGGAACTTCGTTCTATTATTAAAAAAACAAACAAGCTAACTTAATGCACACGGAATATATATACTTTCTCCATGTTTCTAAAGAACGTTGTTTTGAGTTTATCTTAAGTTAAATATTTTTAACTTTGACTATAAATAAATTATTTTGGATAGAGTTTGAAAATATGAAAGTGATATAAGTAGCTTCATCTCGAAATGTTGTTTTATAAAAGTATATATTGACTGCTCCATGTTTCTAAAGAAAGTCATTTTGAGATTGTCTTAAGTCAAACATTTTTAATTTTAACTACAAATAATTTTTTTTGGATAGAGTTTGAAAATATGAAAGTGAGGTAAGTAGCTTCATCTCAAAATATTATTTTATAAAAGTACATAGTGACTATATTTTATACATATTTTATAGTATAAAAGTAGCGGTCAAAATTGTTTTGGAGAACGTGTTCATGTCGAAACCGTCTTTCTTTAGGACACGGAGGGAGGGAGTATTAGATTAGATTAGATAAAGACTCATAGGCTTAGGCACTATCAGGCTGTTGCGCGAGATGGATGACAGCAAGATGTTACATGTTTGATGCTCCAGATGACACCTACATCCTTGATGCGGCCGTGTCACACCTGAAGGCCAAGAGCACGAGTTTGATGCTCCAGATGACACCTAGTGCATCCTTGATGCGGCCGTGTCACACCCGAAGCCTTCTCCATCTCTTCGGCCAGCGCACGTGTCATCACAGAGCTCCCACCCACCGAACAAACATACTCGATCTGACGAACACCGCCAAGCTTCCCCCATTCTCCACACTCTTCCCTCTCCCCCTCACTGATAAACCCTCCTCCGGCCTCCCGTCTCATCTCAATCCCAAGAGCAACGCGAGATCACTACACGACCTCAAATCACCTGCCATTGTTGATCAGCAAACCCAGCTTAAGCTAGGAGCAAGCAATGGAGTTCGTGCTCGGCGACCCGGCGTTCTCGGCGGCGGTGCAGCACCTGATGGACCTGCCCGACGAGCTGGAGCGGCAGCTGAACGCGCCGACGCGGGCCTACGTGCGCGACAGCCGGGCCATGGCCAACACGCCCATGAACCGATCATCCTGGCCGTCGACATGCCCGGGGTCAGCCTCGCCGACGTCAAGGTCCAGGTGGAGGAGGGCAACGTGCTGGCCATCAGCGGCGAGCGCAAGCGCCCCTCCGAGGACGGCGCCGACGGCGGCAAGCAGAAGCAGCAGGCCGGCGCCGACGACGGCGAGAAGCAGGGGGTGAAGTACCTGAGGATGGAGAGGAGGATGGGCAAGTTCATGAGGCGGTTCCCGCTGCCGGAGAGCGCCGACCTGGACAGCATCCGCGCCGAGTACAAGGACCGGTGTGCTCACCGTCATCGTCGACAAGAAGCCCCCGCCCGAGCCCAAGAAGCCGCGCGTCGTCCAGGTCACGGTCGGCGGCGAGCAGCAGGGCGAGTAAGGAGGCGACATACGCGTGACCGATGCTCGTCATCAGCCGGACATGGCGGGTGACGAGCGAATAACAATGAGGGTGTGATGCTTTCTTTGTTCTGCACACTTCTGCTTGGTAGTAGTTGCTAGTTAGTAGAATAAGTGACTGTAATAGTCATTGTACATGCATGTACTTCGAGTGCTTCTGCTTGTATCAGTTCCCGGACCCCCTCCCTCTTCCGCTCCGGCAGCTCGCCGGCGCGCGACGGGAGGTGGGCCGGCCCCTGTCCAGTCGTCCAGTATATCTAGTTTACCTTCCGTACCGCCCGTAGTGGTGCGTTCTTTGGAGCTCCGCCAGCAGATGGTGCGGTGGATGCTCCCAATCTTCTTCCTCGCCGGCGTTTTCTCTACGTCTGGTGGGGATGCGCTCATTGACGTTGCTCTTCCCGTTGATGTCGTCATCGGCAACCGTGTGTCATAGGGCTCGCATCGGTGTCGTCCTTTGGGCGCGCTCTTCCGCGAGAGCTGCTGAGTGCTGACTGCCGCGTCCCGTGGCCGGGTCTTGCTCGGAGTGGGCGTGGGGTTCCTCGCCGCCGCCGCGGGCGGTAGTTCCTCGGCTCCCTTCCTCGCCGGCCCCATGGATTCTCGGCAGCTGCATCGTGCGCCTGGTCGCAATGGTTGTTGGCTTCATTCATCGAAGCCGTAGGTGCTGTCGCTGCAGTTTGTGCTGCTGCCGTGCCCTGGAAGGTCTCGTCGCCGGCGATCTGTCTCTGCCGTCGGCGTTGGGCGGTCTCTCAGTCTCTCCTCGATGGTGCTCTGGAGTCCTGCTTGCTGTGTTCAGATGTGGGTCCCACATCGGCCTGCACAACTTTCGTACGTCGCTCGTGGGGCTCCCGAAGCGTGTCCTCTTCCCGCTGCCAACAAAATTTTAAGTACAAATCAGTACAAACGGCTTATATATCAGTCGAATAAAGCGGGCTCTTTCTGCACAAGGACACATAAGCACATGTGTGGAACATGCACATCACAGTCGGTTAAGGTTGTCCGCACCGCAGACCTGCAAAGCGTGCGCTACGGTACCGGCCGGTCGATGGACCGCTATTCCTAGAGGAGCTGCGTGCCATGCGCTAACTGCGACTGTGCAGGGGGGAGAGAGAGAGAGTTGTGGAGAGAGAGAAAGGGGGAGAGAGGGGAATAAAATATGGAATAGTGGATATAGAGTATGTGATAGAGATAACATGGGTGCGGGAAAAATGGGTATAGAGTAGAGAATCTCAATGACTAAGATATAATATTTTTTTTTAAGAGATGAAAAGAGAGGTGGACGAGTGTGGATAGCCTAAGTACTCTGCTAGTACTGGCTTACAGATCAGTCAAACAATGCGGAGAGTTGTGGAGAGAGAGAAAGGGGGAGGGAGGGGAATAAAATATGGAATAGTGGATATAGAGTATGGGATAGAGATAACATGGGTGCGGGAGAAATGGGTATAGAGTAGAGAATCCCAATGACTAAGATATAATATTTTTTTAAGAGATGAAAAGAGAGGTGGACGAGTGTGGATAGCCTAAGTACTCTGCTAGTACTGGCTAACAGATCAGTCGAACAATGCGGGCTCTTTCTGAACAGGAAGGACACGTAGGCACATGTGTCGAACACGCACATCAGTGTCGGTTAAGTACTGTGCTAGTACTTGTTTTAATTGTTTTCACAGGTGCCCAAGTGGCAAAGCGTCAGCAAAGGTTCTGACCTCCAGCAATCGTCGAAGGTGATCCTCAAATTCAAGGTTGACAGACAGCAAGATGGTCCTCAGATTTAAGGTTGACAGACGTGGCGTTCAAATTCAAACAGGAAGATGATCCTCAGATTTACGGTCGACAGATGTGGCGTTATTATTTTCTTTATAGTCCCATGTCTTAGAGAGTCGTGGGAAGCGACAACTTCAGGGCCTGTTTGGCATGCAGAGTTTTTTTTAACACTTATTTTTAAAACAGCTTTGTGGACGTGTGAAGCTATTTTTCTTCTCTCTCATAAAGACATGAGTTGTAACAAAACTAAAAATAGTAGTTTATCCTACTCATGAACAGTTGGTGAAGCTATTTTACTAAACACTTTTTCCAAAACAGCTCAGCTTTACTTAAAAAAGTTATTCTTCACTAGTCAAGCTAAGTTGTACCAAATAGACTCTTAGTATTATAATATATACTGAGTCCTTAAAAAATGTTATAGATGTATTACTTGCTAATTGCTATTCCCTTCGTTTCAAATTACAAGACGTTTTGACTTTTCTATATACACTGCTTATATATTGTTTTTAATATGTATCTAGACATAATGTATATGTAAATACGTAGCTAAAGTTATGTATCTAGAAGAACTAAAGCGTCTTATAATTTAAAATGAAGGGAGTATATGGCTATGACATGGAGTATGACAACGTGTTATGCGGAGTAGAAGTTAAAAAAAAATGAATCCAAAATTCAGAAAGATTCAAACCTAGCTAATTCCACATTGACTACCAAAAATAGCAATGATATATCAAAATCGATCCCAGAACATCTTTCATCACCAGAGGATCATCCTGGACAACCTCAAGAAGCTGAACGCCCCATTTCGTCTTCCGCGCACTTGTTTCGTTCTTACTTCTTTCATCACCAGAGGATCATCTTTGCCACGCTCTTCTGAAGTACCACCTGCTTCTTTTCTGACGAACAATGCAATGAAGAAGCCCTCCAGGCCATCCTCAGGGTCCGTCCGAAGCAAATGTTCAGCTGCAAAGCAAACGAGGGAAGCCATGGTGACGTGAGGGGGTTACGTTCAGAGACATTCACTGGGAGTTGAACGCGTAGAGGGCGTACATCCTTGGAAAACTGGAAGGCCGCGGCGATGCCACTGAGGGAATGGTGTGGCAAGCTCAAATCCGAGGGATGTAGCTAAGGGCAGGACGGAGTTCACGACATCCTCGTTCTCTGCCTGGTGGATTGAGCAAGTGCTGTAGACCACTCTCTCCACAGAGGGAACTGCAAAGGTGAAGCCGTGGAGGGAAGCTTCAGTTCGTGCAAACAGTTGTGCACTGACATGTGACTATTCATATTCAAGTGACAAATGGCATAGGGACTTACATGATAGAGCATGGGAGAGAGCTTTCTTTTGGAAAGCGGAGAGTTTCATGACCCTTGAGCTTGTACTCGCGTCATCCTCGTTATCTGCAGAGCAAGGCTTATTTCATGAGATATTGCGATGAAAAGTTACTAAACGCCCCAAACTTGAACCCCTCCCTTCCCCTCCTTCAAACTAGATAGATAGTCTGCAGATCAGGACGTAGTAGGCCAAAATAACGGTGGAGTACCACTTTATTATATGCCAAGAAATATATACAAACTATAAATATATGGTAAATACTGTACTAGTCAGTAGCAAAAAAAAAATGAACGTGGTGTATATGCATCATTATTGATAAATGTGACTTTGTCCCTGCCCCTGATGCTGATATGCAAACAATTCTTAGTGACAGTTCTTTCATAGTTTCAGTCCAAATAAGATAAGTAGGCATATTGTGCTAACTACATAAGGTTAACCTTGCCCAGCAGCCTACAATGTAACTGACGCAACTCACAAAACAATGATGCCAACAGAATCAAATAACATTCCTTCCTTTTTTTTATGAAGGTAACAGAATAAAATAGCAAAATTTTTGCTACAAAAGCCTTTAGTTACCTCTAGAATGTGAAGGAAGCAAATAATCAAGTCTCTCTGTAGACATTCCAGAACCAGAGCACGAGGGGTCCAATAGAATAGCACGGACCTGCAGCAATCACCATCATCACATCAATGCAAATGACAAAATCATGGATAATGGCTTTGCAAGATGAAAGAGAACTACTAATGTGTGCCCAGTGAGGTTAATAAGCTACCAATAGAAGTGGAGGTATCTACAAACCTCAGCATATGATGGATCATTTCTATCTACTTCCAGAAAGTCGCCATTAACTATTTGAATATCTTTAGCAATAAGTTCAGAAATGTGGTTGTCGTATCAAATGTACTATAATGAATATTGTTGAACATAATGGATAACATATGACAAGAACACATATCATTGGATGAAGATCAAACAACTAGTCAATACATATCAAAACTAATTCTATGCCTTTGTGCTTTGCAGTAAGGAGACAAGGACAGTTTAACAGTAAAAACTACATAAAAAATAAAATATAATTGCAAGGTTGATAGATCTGAAAGATCATCAGGAAAGGATACTATTGGCTCCAGATCTTCTGACAGTATGTTGCAATGTCTTGGCCCTCTCTTTGTTAAGTTCGCAAGCTACAATACTTCCCTCTCCATTCATGAGCGCAGCAAGGTGGACTGTTTTGTTCCCTGGAGCCGCACATGCATCAATAACCTAAGTTTAAATGTTCAAGCTGAAATTAATATTCGAGGTTATATAACTCTAAAGGTGATATGACAGATTGAAATTTTCAACTGGTACATCAGAATGCAACATTCTTTACAGCACCCATGGCAGATATCAATGAAGCAAATCCACAAACAACAACAACAACAACAACAAAGCCTTTTAGTCCCAAGCAAGTTGGGGTAGGCTAGAGTTGAAACCCAATATGAGCCCCTACTCACGGTTCAGGCACATCAATAGCAGCTTTCCAAGCACTCCTATCCAAACAAAGGTCTCTAGGTATATCCCAACCTTTAAATCTCTTTTTATTGCCTCCCCCCATGTCAGCTTCGGTCTTCCTCTACCTCTCCTCACATTGATATCTCAACTTAGGACTAAGCAAATCCACAAACAAGCATAGAAATTCTGTATTCTACATAAAAATAAAATAAACATTGAGTGAAAATATCAGTACTATTTATCGTTTCCCTACCTGAATGACCACATTTTTTAAATAAGAAGATGAATAGATAGAAACTTAGGGAGTAGAGACGGTATACTATTTGCCAAGTTAAGTTAAAAGCATACACAGCACTATATTCTAGACAGCATTATTATTTTGTAAATTCCAAACCATCCAGTCAGATCGTAACACCAAAGTTAATAAATAATTCTTATCTTCACTGAAAATGCTGGCAAAATAAAATATCAATAAATTTTAGTCAGTCAGATACAACACACTAACCTTCCAGCCTGGCTTAGGGCACAATGCAACTGCTACCATACAACTAGCTCTCCCCTATGAGAACAGGTAGGAATGAAGAAAAAGGTCAATTACACAATTATTATAAATCATGTGACTTTCTCAAAAGTAAGCAAAAGAATCAGAAGGTCACCTGCAAAAACACTTTCCCATCTGTAACCAGCGGATGGTTATGCAAATCAGTTCCAGGTGGGAGTACCAACATGTCTGGAATCATATCATCTTTGTCAACCTATTCAATACTGAGTGACTGAGTCAAGTGTCATCAACAACGGACAACGGTAGAGCTCAAAAGTAAGGTTGCAGTTGCAAAGATAGCTTCATAGGGAACACCAAACTAGAATGATGTTACTCAGATCAATATGCTTGCTTAATAACCTTAAAAGATAGATGCAATACCATGTGTATTTTGTTCAATTCTTCAATGACAGACTCTGTAGTAATCTTGAGCGTGTTAACACGAAGAAATCGGGGCTTTGGTTTGACTGAAGAAAAAGAGAATAATGAACAGCATGGCATGCATATAAATTCGAAAGTAGCATATAATTTATGTTCACTGAGGACTGTACATCATTGACAGATAGAAATCAAACAAATGCAGAGAAACAGTTGTTGTAGACCCTTTCAGCAATCAGCAAACACGATTGTATCCTAATAGCGGCAAGCAAATCAATTTCCCAAGCATGAAACTAACCGGAACTAGAAATTTATTTTGGAAGGGAATTTCTTGAAATATAATCCACAATTTGCCAAAAGACAAGTCATTGTCAATCACCATAACAGGGCAATTAGACAAATGTGCACAAACATATAGAAATGAAAGCAGAAGATAAACAATATAACATAGCGTGGACAGTAGTTTTGAGTAATGGCACAAGGAAATGAATTCAGATGATCATCAGCACATGAGACATTTTAAGTTCACAATTGCACCACCATGATTATGCAGTGTAGAGAAATTGAATTTAGCTAGCATTTTTTTAAACCACTCCATAGCTTGAAGCCTTGAACAGTGAAATGAATACATTTGATTATGAATAGTCAAGATCATGACTGGCTCAGGGTAGAATTGGGAGTACTCATATTACAAAAAAATTGTGAATTATAAGCTACAATGAAGATGGTCAGGTACAAGGGTACCGGCTGTTTTATTGCCCAATAGGTCTTCAACGCAACTGACTTTTCTTCTGGCACAAACTTTATCAAGAGTAGTCCTAAGAGAATCTTTTTGTAGCATAATTAATTGCTCGACTGATCCAGAAACTGCAATTCCCTGGGAATGCCATTTCATGTTAGATTATCTTTAATTGGAAAAAGAGAATAAATACACAACTGATTAAGCTGAATGACATGCTAAACTCGTTTTTAAATAGTGGAGGGAAGCAAACGAGTAGAATGGTACAATGAGTACTTAATCAAATGCACAGCTCAAAGTATAAACATTAATAGAAACAAGATTTGAACTTAATAATTTAAGGAATAGATAAATTAAATGCACAAAAACTGTACAACAAATTGGTCGGTTCCATACTCTTAAGTAAATGATGACAAACCTGACCAAAGAGAATGTCATAGGTAGTCACATAAACCAATTCCTCCTGTTTCTGCAAGTGAAAAGGAAATACAACTTAGTTAACTCGGCCTTTGCTGCCTACAGGCGGGTTTCTCTCTCTCTCTCTTTTTTTTTTTTGAGGTAAGGCATTATACATTGCTAATGAAGAGGCATGTCTAAACTCTAAAGCCCACATGTCAAACTGTCAACAACAATGATAAAAACACAATGAGTAAGAAAGATTTAGCTACATCGCAACAATTGATGAAGTTGGCTCACCTTCCATTTGCTGTTCAGTATTCCAGTCAATGCTAAAATCTCTTTAAGAATTGGTAGATCTGACAAAAGGAAACAAAGAAACATGAGGGGAGAAGTCAACACAAGGGAACACAATTTGAAGTATCAAAGCACAACAGAACACATAACCATTTGCTCTATTCAAGAAGCAGGAATTATAGTTGTCCTCCATTTACACTCAGATGACTAACACGACATTCCTTAATTACACGCAGCAAGTATGTGACTTTATTAACAAGTTAAATCTGACTTCTTTCAAAGTTGATGGCTTAAGCGTAAATAGTGAAGTGCCAAGCAGTGAAGTGTATTCATTGTTAAAACTTAAAAGTGTATCTTGCATTGTGCATCATACTTGTATGACCTGTACATGCGTGCATCAACAGCTCCATTCTTGCTACAATTCTATGGCTACAAGTCAACAACTCTAAACAGCAGATAATGCACCCAACCACCCAGCACAGCCGCACCAGAGCTCTGCAATGGCATTCCGTCGAACACCTTGCGCGCCAGAGCACGCCAAGGCAGCTGGAAGCAAGCTGGGGCGGCGCTTACTCACATTTGAGGGTCTGGCAGACGAGCGCGAAGGTGGCGCGCTTGTTGCGGACGGTTGGGGAGTAGACAAGGGATTTTATGGAGCCCGCGGCGCGCCTGGTGGCGTCCCCGCGGAGCACGCGCCGGAGCACCGCTGCTGCCTCTCGCCGCGCAAAGAACGCGGCCCGCTCCGCTGCGTCCCGGCTCGCCATCCTACGCTGGGGCCGCCGGTTCTCTCCGGCCGGCGTGGGTCCACGGCTGCGATTCTTAGGCTGTTGCGGTGGCGGCGGCATGGCTGACGGCGCCTGCCAGTCTTCGGAGTTCGGAGTTGTGAGGGTTTTTTTTTCTTTTGGTGGCGCTGGGGTGCCACGCCCACCGCTGCCCGCTGGTTGCTAGTGAAGAGCCCAAGCGTTTCTATGTTTTTTAGGCACTTAAGTACACAACTACAGGTACAGCTGCCCCAGCAAGTTTTCAGGAGTATTACACCACAGGCAGATAAAATTCTACAAAGAATGTGGAAGCTCAGGGAACTACCTCCACTCGTCGAAACGTTCACTTGGAGGCTCGTAAGGCTATTTCCAACGAGAAAGACTCGTACCAAAGACCCATACCAGGATTTAGGTGACGCATAGTGAATGAGTGAGCTACTCAAATTCCTCTGTTTTTAATGGCGAAGGCAAAATATCTTCGGTCCTCTCTCTCCCACACGGCTGCCTTGCTCTCTTCCTCTCTCTCTCTCCCACGCGGCCGTGCAGGGCACGGCGACGGCGACGACGTGGGGCGCTGGCGCGGCGCCCGGATCCGGCCCCCCTCCCTCTCCTTCTTCTTCCCCGAGCCCGGCAGAGCTCGCGCCCGCGTCCGGCCCCCCTCCCTCTCCTTCTCCTTCTTCGCGCCCGTGGTTCGGCCGAGCTCGCGCCCGCGCCGGCGGATCTCGCACCCACGGCTCGGCGGAGCTCACGCCCGACGGAGCTCGCCCCCGTGGCTCGACGGAACTCACCCCCGCGGCCCGGCTGAGCTCGCGCCCGGATCCGGCCCCCTCCCTCTCCTTCTTCTTCCCCGAGCCCGGCGGAGCTCGCGCCCGGCGGAGCTCGCCCCCGCGGCCCGGCCGAGCTCGCGACCGCGGCTCGGCGTGGCTCGCACCCGGCAGAGCTCTTGCGTCGTCTTGCCCCGACGGCCGCGCCCTACCCCGATGGCTCCTACGGACCCACCATTTGCGTCGTCTCTCTTCGAAACGCAGATTTGCCTTCCCAATCGCAGAGGACCCAGAATGGGTAGCTGGTTTCGGTCCTCCGTTGGAGGAGTGTTTTGGTACCCAAAAACACTGTGCAGAACGCATTTTTGCGTTTAGGTCACGTCGTTGGAGACAGTCTAAGACGGTGAAAGGTCCTTGTTTGGTTTTGGTAATTGAGTGACAACCTAGGTGGACTAATTGTGTTTATGTGAGATACACAGGTGATTAGTCCACAGATACATGTGTGTGAGCAACATATGCCATGAAGGTGAAAATGGCTTGGAAATGTTGCAAAGCTCACACATGTGATGATGAAGGAGCTTAAATGCACATGAGACATGACATTGAGTCATGTGATCAAGGTGGAGAAGATTAAGACAAGACTTGGCTTGATGGACCGGTTGCAAGCGTGAAGGGCAAGTCGAAGGCTTTGGAGTGATGGACCGCGTGGCGGTGAAGCTTGAGCAAGACTTGGCGCCGATGGACGATGACAACGGTGAAGAGCAAGTAAAGTCAAGATCGATGAACCAATATGATCACGTGATGATATGAAGTGGATCATATCATTGTTGGTCGTGTTGGTGCATGTGTTGCATCGACATTGGAGGAGATGGAATGGAATGCGCAAGGCAAAGGTATAACCTAGGGCATTTTATTTCACCGGTCATAGGTGTGTAGAGAAGTTTATGACCGGGTTTAGGATAGATGGCCGTACTATCAAGAGGGGCAAACTTGTTTGCATATCGGTCATCTAGTGCCACTCGAGTGATCTAACTTTGCATCGTCGCTAGGATCGAGTGGCGTGGCAAGTTGAGTGGCTAACATCCTTTGGGAAATGATTGTGAAAGGCTAACACACATACACATGGTGGTGTACATTTGGTGGTGTTAGCACATTTACAAAGGAGGAGGTGCTAACATCCTCGGCGCTTTCAGGAAAATGGAATGCCTATTTTCTATTACGCCGGATGCAAATTCTTGTGGTTGGCACATTAGAGCAAGAGTGAAGAAGTTAGAAGTAAAAACGAGTTGGTCGCGAAGACGCTGGCGTCGGTCAACTGATCGGATGCTGGGTCTGAAAGCACCGAACGCTGGCAGGGTGCGTCCGGTCAGGCTGACGTACGGTGACGCAGAAGCTGGAGTGTGACCAGACGCTGGGCTGCGTCCGATCACGTGCGACCGGACGCGTCCGATCGAAGAAATACACCTCGGGGAGCTTACTGGAAACGACCGGACGCTGAGGTCCAGCGTCCGGTCAGTTGAAGCTGTTGCGTCTGGTCAGGTCAAGTGACCATTGGAATTGGGACACGTGGCCATCTGCGGGCGACCGAACGCTGAGGTCCAGCATCCGGTCAACACGACCGGAGCGTCCGGTCGGCCTGATTTTTGCCCAGTGAAGGGGTAACGGCTAGTTTAGCCCTTGGGGCTATAAATAGAAGTGGCCTTCAGCCATGGCTGGTACTAAGCACCTTGGGGGACTTTGTGTCCATGCTTGAGAGTGCTTAGGAGCCCTCCATCTCACACATACTTGATAGTGATCATCCGATTGTGTGAGTGAACGATTCTAGTGCGATTGCATCGTGAGGTTGCATCGAGTGGCACTAGGTGATCGAGTTGCAAGCCAGTGGTGCTTGTTACTCTTGGAGGTTGCCACCTCCTATACGGCTTGGTGGTGGTCTCCGTCGAAGCGCGCAAGAAGCTTGTGCGGCGCTCCGGAGAAGTGCTTGTGAGGGGCATTGTGCTCGCCCCGCGGGAGCCGCGAAGAGCAACTCTAGTAAAGCGTGTTATTGAGCTACCCTCACTCAAGGGGTAGGTTCTTGCGGCGCCCGACGTGCGGGCTTAGCGGGTGATGCTAATTAGCCACCGAACCACCAAGTGAGCGGTCGACACAACGGGGACTAGCGTGTTGGCAAACACGTGAACCTCGGAAGAAAAATCATCGTGTCAGCCTTGTTCTTCCTATTGGTTTGCATCCCCATTACACAAGTTTGCAATTACTTTTATACATATTAAGCTTGTGTAGTTGCTCTTGTAATTAGATAGCTTGTGTAGCTTGCTAATTACCTTCTTGCTTGTGTAGCATAGAAGTAGCTCCCTTGTGTGGCTAATTTGGTTTTAGTAACCTTGTTAGTCACATTGCTTAGTTTGTGTAACTAAGAATTTGTGCTCTCTAATTAGGCATTGGTTGCCTTGTTATTGAGCATTGCTAGTGAGCTTAGTTGGCTTTGTGCTTTTGCTTACTAGCATGTGTAGGAGCTCCCTTGTTGCTTAAAGTACTAGTGGCATAGGTTTGTGTGATCTTGCTCCTAGAATTAGTTAGGAGAGCTCTAGCTAGCCTGGCACCTTTGTTGCTTGATTAGTATCTTTGCAAGGTGCTTGTGAACATAGATAGAGGGGTGTAGTCTTGGCTAGACCGATAGTTTTAATTCTGCACTTATTTCGGTTAGCCAACATGATTAAGTTTTAAAAAGGACTATTCACCCCCCCTCTAGTCGCCATCTCGACCCTTCAGATGGGCACCAGTGACGGGAGATAGAGCTGCCAGATATACACATCGCATTGATAAAGGCCATGTTCGCTTGTCTTAGGAGCCGTACTATTTCAGCGAATGAACCATGTTTTTCTTTCACAACAAATCAATGAATAGTACTTTCAGTCATAACTTTTCAGCAAAACGAACATGACCAAACACTACAGTACCTGTAGACTAATCGGAAATGATGCCCATTTGTTCTTCCGCTGCGACTTCGCTCGTGCGGTATGGTTCTCAACTCAACCTCCTCTTCGCACGAATTCTGTCATGACCGGCAATGTGTACCAGCGCAGGCACCGTGGCTGAGTCGGCCAAGGGCCAGTGCGCGGTTACTACCAATCAGTTATTAGAGTCCTAGAGTTTAGGAAAGATATTTGAGTTTAGTTGTTATTGAGTTTGTTAGGATTGGGTTGTATAAGTACTGCAAATCTTGAATGAAAGAGATAAGCTAGGGTTGAGGTTTAATCTCCCTTTGCTTCCTGGCGACTCCTCTTCCCCGTCCAAACCCATCTGGCGACGATGGCTCTGCTAGTTCGTCGCCGATCCTTCAAGCCTCGACCTTCCACTTCACATTCTTACGCTCTCCGGTCCCTGGTCCGTAACAATTTGGTATCAGAGACCATGGCTTCATCGGGAGTCCCCACCACCGCCACCGATGATACTCTGCCTGCCACCACTGCACCCATTGTCAATCCCGCTGCCCCCACCACACCCTGCATCATCTGACCTGCTGAACCTGATCCTAACTGCCATCCAGGGGTTGCAGCGCCAAGTCGGTGACCTGTCGCTACGCGTTTCTGCCCAGGACCTACGTGTCTCCGCCCTTGAGGGCCGTCCTAGATCATCATCACCGGCTCCGCTGCCGTATTCGGAGGCGCTGCTCCTGACCTGCGGCATGCCGGGCTTTGGTGGCATTCCGGCATTGTCCCCGGTAATCTCCAAGGTGCAGTCTTCGCCACTGGCATCCTTGACTGCCACTTCGACCAGTGGGTAGGTGTCCTTCCAGCCGATCACGGGGTTACCCATCCAGAGTATCCCGTTTCCCCACTCGCCGTCACCGGTCCCATCGCTCTCGTCCATCATGCAGGCTCCACTCATGTCGTCCTCGACTGTGGTGCACGCGCCACCACCCCACCACCATCTGCCATAATAACAGGACAGTTTAGGGGTCCCTCGCTTCCACAAGCTCTCTTTTTCGACTTATGACGGCATGGAGGATCCGCTAGGGTGGTTGAATCGCTGTGAGTCCTTCTTCCACGGCCAACTCACCCGGGAGGCTGACAAAGTGTGGCTGGCTTCCTTCCACATGATAGGCGTCACCCAATAGTGGTACCACGTGCTGGAGCATGACGTCGGGCAGCCGTCGTGGGACGCCTTCCGTCTACTCTGCCATCAGCGCTTCGGACCGGCATTGTCCACCAATCACCTGGCCGACCTCGCCCGGCTACCATTCTCCTCCAACGTCGATGCCTACATGGCCGCATTCCAGGCGTGGCTCGCTCATGCGGGCAGGCTAGATCCGCTACAGCAGGCATAATTGTTTACCGGCGGTCTCCCCGATTCCATCCGGGTCGATGTTGAGCTGCATGACCCGAAGGATCTTCACCGCGCCATGCGCTTGGCGCGCGCCTATGAACGCCGAAATGCGCCGCCTGCTTTACTAGCACCTCCGAACCGGGGGCCGCGTCGCGGCAACCAGGGCTACTCAGCCCTGCCGGCCCTAGGAGCGGCAGGTTCATCCACGGCGTCCTCGGGCTCTTCAACGGCATCTTCGCCTTCATCTCCGGGTCGTCCGTTCAAGTGGCTCACTCCGGCCGAGATGAGTGAACGCCGCAAGATGGGATTATGCTACAATTGTGATGAGCCGTACGTGCAAGGCCACAAGTGCGCCCCGCTGTTCTATCTAGAAGTATCAGATTATCTGGTGGAAGAGCCAAGCGACTCCGATGATGAAGAGCAGCCTGCAACCGATGATACAACATCCCCTAAGATCTCCTTGGTCGCCATTGTCAGCATCTGCACGGAGGACACCATGCAGGTGTACGTCCAGATCGGCAATGAGCAGTGTGTTGCGCTCCTGGACTCCGACTCTACTCATAATTTTATACGCAGGGACGTCGCACGCTGGGTTGGTCTTCACTTCTCCCCGTGCCCTGGCGCTGGAGTCATAGTTGCCAACGGTGACCGCGTCGAGTGCCGCGGATTAGCGCACGATGTTGGCATTCGCATTGCCAACGAAGTCTTTTTAGTGGACTGTTATTCCTTACCTCTGGACAAGTGGGACATGGTGCTTGGCATCAAATTTCTCCGCACTTTGGGCCCGATCCTCTGGGATTTTGATGATCTATGCATGGCTTTCACGTGCGAGGCGCGTCGTGTCTTCTGGCGCGGCATTGGTTCAACACGGTATGATGTTCAGTCCACCCGCCGTCTTAATACCATCAGCAAGGTGCCGGCCCTCTTGGACACACTACTGCAATCCTTTGAGGACGTCTTTGCCACGCCGCAAGGGCTACCATTGGCGAGATCGTGCGACCATCAGATCCATTTGCTACCCAATATAGCCCCAGTGGCAGTAAGGCCATACCGTTACTCGTAGCTTTAGAAAGATGAACTTGAGTCCTAGTGCGCCTCTATGTTACAGCAGGGCGTCATCCGCCACAGCACCTCAGCCTTCTCAGCCCATGTCCTGTTGGTTAAGAAGCATGACGACACATGGCGCTTTTGTGTAGATTACCGTGCCCTGAATCAGCAGACAGTGAAAGATAAATTTCCAATTCCGGTCGTCGAGGAGTCGTTGGATGAGTTGGAAGGCGCCCACTTTTTCACCAAACTTGATCTATGTTTCGGTTATCACCAGGTGCGGATGCATGTTGATGACATTGAGAAGACAGCCTTTCGCACACATGAAGGTCATTTTGAGTTCTTGGTTATGCCCTTCGGGCTTACAAACGCGCCGGCAACTTTTCAAAGCTTGATGAACGTCGTCCTGCAGCCATTTTTGCGTAAGTTTGTCCTCGTGTTTTTTGATGATGTCTTGATATATAGCCCCTCGTGGTCACATCACTTGCAACATATCAACATGGTCCTCTCTGCACTGCGCGACAATCAGCTTAAGTTGAAACGCTCCAAATGTTCCTTCGCCACTTCTTCAGTCAGTTACTTGAGCCATGTCATTACGGCCCACGGTGTGGCCATGGATCAGGACAAAGTGGAAGCTATCTTGTCGTGGCCGCAACCTTAGTCACCGTGGGGCCTTAGGGGGTTCCTGGGGCTCGCCGGCTACTATCGCCGTTTTATCTAGAACTACGGAACTATTGTGGCGCCGCTGATCGCGCTGCTCCAAAAGGTGACGTTCGTATGGTCACCAGAAGCTACCGAGGTTTTTGAAACTCTCAAGAAGGCTCTCTCGACAGCTCCAGTGCTTCAGCTTCCCAACTTTGATAACACTTTCATGGTTGATTGTGATGCCTCGGGGACAGGGTTTGGTGTGGTTCTTCATCAAGGCCAAGGCACTCTGGCATTTTTCAACAGGCCTTTTGCAGCTCGCCATCTCAAGTTAGCAGCTTATGAAAGGGAGTTGATCGGGTTAGTGCAGGTTGTTCGCCATTGGCGGCCTTATCTTTGGGGAAGACAATTTTTGGTGTGGACAGATCATTATGCCCTCAAATTTTTACTCGATCAGCGGCTATCAACGGTCCCTCAGCACCAGTGGGTCAGTAAGCTCTTTGGATATGATTTTACTGTGGAATATTGGCCCGGGTGTCTCAATGTGGTGACGGATGCCCTGTCCAGAAAGAGGGACAGTGAGGGTCAGCTTGCCCACCTCAACGCTCTCTCTGGGTTGTCTTTCCGACTCTTCGACGAAATGCGTCAGGAACTCTAGCAGGACGCCACACTCCGTGCCCTTCGTGACTCCGTGGTGGTAGACCGCGGGGAGCCATGGCACATCACCGATGACCTCATCATGCGTGGCTCACAAGTCTATGTGCCACCCACATCGGCTGCACTGCCCACGGTGATTGAGCTGGCTCACACGACAGGACATGAAGGCATTCAGAAAACCTTGCATCGCCTTTGTCAGGATTTTGTGGTGGATCATGACTGTCTCTTGGTGCGTGACTTCGTCAATTCTTGTGTCACTTGCCAGCGTAACAAGACTGAACACTTGCACCCAGCAAGGATTATTGCAGCCCCTCGATGTGCCTACTCAAGTGTGGTCCGACATTGCAATGGATTTTGTTGAAGGTCTGCCCTGTGTCCATGGCAAAAGTGTTATTTTGACAGTGGTTGATCGCTTCTCGAAGCAGGCTCATTTCTTGGCTCTCAGTCACCCG
Source organism: Miscanthus floridulus (assembly GCF_019320115.1). Classification (NCBI taxonomy): domain Eukaryota; kingdom Viridiplantae; phylum Streptophyta; class Magnoliopsida; order Poales; family Poaceae; genus Miscanthus; species Miscanthus floridulus. The sequence continues at coordinate 31,745,760 of NC_089586.1, read as the reverse complement.
TATACAGCAGCCTTGGTGGCCAAGGCTTTTTTCGAGGGCATTGTTCGTCTGCATGGATTTCCATCTTCGATTGTCAGTTATCGTGATCCGGTATTCACTGGGAATGTGTGGCGTGATCTGTTTAGGTTAGCAGGGGTCAAATCGCGGATGAGCACTGCCTTCCATCCACAAACCGATGGGCAATCCGAAGTCGTCAACCGCACTATTTGCGATGTATCTTCGCTGCTTCAGTGGTGATCGCCCTCGTTCATGGCTGAATTGGCTTCCTTGGGCGGAATTTTGTTACAACACTTCTTACCATACTTCGTTGGGGACGACACCATTTCAGGTCATGTATGGCAGACCTCCACCGGCGCTGCTGCCATATACAGCAGGGACTGCACGCACAGAGATTGTGGACGGCCACTTGCGCGACCGCGACGAGTTCCTGGCAGAGGTGCGCGACCGTCTGTTGCAGGCCCAGGAGTATGCCAAGAAACATTATGATGCACATCAACGTCCGCTGGAGTTTCAGGTCGACGATTGGGTGCTGCTCCGCATCCTTCATCGGCCAGCACAGTCGTTCCGGGTTTCCGCGGCAAGCTCAGTCCGCGTTATGCTGGCCCCTTCCAGGTGGTGGAGCGCGTGGGTGCAGCAGCTTATCGCCTCCTGCTGCCCGAAGGCGCCCGCATCCATGATGTATTCCATGTGGGCGTCTTGAAGCCATTCCGGGGCCCTCCTCCGATAGCGACACCTGCTCTGCCACCTATGCACAATGGCCAAGTTCTTCACCGACCTGCGCGGGCGCTCCGTGGTCAGCTTCGTCGCGGTGTCTGGCACGTGCTTATCCAGTGGGAAGGGCTGCCTGAAGACGACGCAACTTGGGAGGCCGTCGACGACTTCCGCGCTCGCTTTTCCTCGTTTCAGCTCGAGGACGAGCTGTTTCCCAAAGAGGGAAGAGATGTCATGACCGGCAATGTGTACCAGTGCAGGCTACGTGGCTGAGTCGGCCAAGGGCCAGTGCGCGGTTACTGCTAATCAGTTATCAGAGTCCTAGAGTTTAGGAAAGATATTTGGGTTTAGTTGTTATTGAGTTTGTTAGGATTGGGTTGTATAAGTACTGCAAATCTTGAATGAAAGAGATAAGCCAGGGTTGAGATTTAATTTCCCTTTGCTTCCTGGCGACTCCTCTTCCCTGTCCAAACCCATCTGGCGACAACGGCTCTGTCAGTTCGTCGCCGATCCTTCAAGCCTCGACCTTCCACCTCGCATTCTTACGCTCTCCGGTCCCTGATCCGTAACAGATTCTTTGCGACAAGAGGATGATGGTGTTCAGTTTATTCTCTCCACTATTATTACTGACTCAATAGATAACTCTTTAACGCAAAAAATACTTATAACTATGTGGTATCTTTGAAAAGCGAGAAACGATAAAAGATTTGCAAAAAAGAATTGCACTGCATGGCAGCTACACCATGCAGTTGCTGCTTATATCACCGCAATCGACTCAGACACAGTGTACCGGACGAACAGCCCCGGCAAGCTAGCTCCCGATCCAACAGGGAACAAACTGATGGCGACACAGCCACCATCGCGACCACTCCATTACTACGACACCACAGCAGCCTGAACATTTCAGGGCAAGGTATTACTTCTACCTTTGCAGGCAACGATGCAACACACACAATCACACAGCAGGAGCACACGAACCAACAGTCAGTGCACACTACAATGCAGGCCACTCGGTCAGGTATGAATTATTTCACTGCAGGAAATGGATCATCACCATCACAGGCGTATAGACACATGACAAGTACAACACAAAGATTTAATGTCTCGCTTCCAGCATTGCTGGAAGGACCTTGATGCTACACAGATGCCTCCACTAGCCGGATCAGGTTCCGTCCGCTCCAATGAAGGCTGGAATTGGAATCTTCATTATCAATACCCAGGTCCAGCCGACGCAAAATATCTACATCAAAGCAACCATGTCCAGCTCAGTCTCAGTCCTCATGGCTAAGGTGGCAGCTAGGTTATTACGGATCGACTACAGCTACAACATACAAACTTTCTATCCGATAACCAGGAGCTGGTTCAATTCTTCAATTCCGGTGACTACTCAAATCCTCCGGATTGGAGAATCAAGCATCTAACTCAAATATTTGTCAACCACACTCAACAGAGAAGTACAGAGACATTCAAGATTAACAGGAGTCTAAACCAAACTGCTCATACTCTTGCAAGGTAGGCGTTTCAGGAATGCCAATCTATGTACACACCTACTACTGCTGCTTGTACTTGCTCCAACTTAGCTCATGTACATCAGTGCCCCTTAGCGGTGCTACTGAAGAATGTAACCCTTGACTCTAATGGTTTTAACAGCTAGATGCTGTTGAAATGGGAAAGTTGTTTGTTGTAAAAAAAAGCGTTTCTATTCTTCTTCTTCTTCTTCTTCCTTTCTCCGTTTCAAATTATAAGTCGTTTTGCCTTTTTTTTTGCAACATCTAATTTGCTATGTAGTATGTATCTAGATATAATGTATGTCTAGATACATACAAATTGGTTGTATTAAAGCAGTCAAAGCGACTTATAATTTAGAACGGATGGAGTATTTCTTACTCCCTAGTCTTCTTAAAATAAATGGACATCTCAATCTTAAATTTCAACTAGATTTATAAAAAATAATATAAATATTTACATCTCTAAATAAGTTTATTATAGAAATATTTGACGAATCTAATACGTCTATTGATATCATAAGCATTAGCAACTTCTGTATATATTAGTTAAATTTAAAAAATTTTACTCCTCGAAGTACGAAATGTGCACTTATTTTGAGAAAGAAGAAGTATGTAGTGATACTTTCATGTCTACCAAATACGATAGTTAGTTTGTGTTGAGTAAGATCTACTCAACTAGGAGACGATGAGAAGACGACTTGAGTCGAGTGAAATCATGTTCCTATTTCATGTCTGACACTGCACATTGAGGAGTATTTATAGGGATTGAAATCTTCGATGACACTATATTTTATCCATATAAATGGCTTTATACATTCGATAGCGATTATTACATTCGCTGAGGACACCTAATCAATTACACACCAGGCTACATCCTTCACGACGTCAAATGGAGCCTTCATATAAACAAAGCTTCTTCGTTACTCTTCCGCCCTTCGTCCATGTTACTTTTTGCCCATGTAATGAATGTTGTTTCGAAAAGGTGTATAGTAAAAAAACATGGGATAACTATTTAATTTCAAGTGTAATTTTGAAGATATGGTAGCATGAAAATAAAATACTTATCTATTTGGAGTATTCAAGAACAGGACCAACTACATCTTTCTATGTTGTTCTATTTGTCTCTTTTTTTTGAACTTGGCGGATTTCATTACTTAGCTGACAAATCGTCAGACACAATTACAAGGACGTCATTAGAGATCGAGCTAGTGATAAGCGCTTCCCCTTGACACACTCATAACCTAAACCAACCAAAGCATGAGCAGCTTTGCTGCCAGCTCTACCCAAAAATTTACAAGAGAACTCAATGAAATTCAAACTACACAAGTACTTAAGTTCTTGAATCAACCCTCCCTCCATACTTGAATCATAGCTTCAGGACGTGAGTGCTTGTTGCACCAACAGGGCGTCGGTCTCCAAAATGAGTCTTCCAATTCCCAGATTAGTAGCCACCTGAATGCCCTGTAATCAAGCAACCAGCTTGGCCTGAAAAGCACTTAGAGCATGGTTAATTCTTCCTCTTCCCGACATAATCACATCCCCATCATGGTCACGGATCAGAAAACCCCAACTCCCCTCCATGGTCTCCTTGACAACAGAAGCATAACAAATTAGCAGCCTGTTCGGCAGGCCGTAAACGATCGTGGATTATTTACTGCTGGCGGGTTTGGTGTGAGAGAAAAATACTGTTCCAACTTATAATCCACGATCGTATACGAGCAAGCAAACAGGCTGTAGTTTCAGAACCCCTATCGGGGGTTTGCTCCACTGAATTTTACTACTCATCATTTGCGGTGGTTGAGTCTGCTGGGGGATCTTTGATTCATAAGCATATGACCTGATAGCACGAGCCAGGTCCTCTCCACTTCTTCCTCGCCCTTCTTCTCGGATAGCATTCCGGTTTACCCAGATAAACCATCGTGTGGTCACCAACAGGTTTTAAATCTCTTCATCCTTCGACAGAATCACCGACATAACATCTCTTGGAGAGTTCTGCAGCGCCATTGTTTGTCTCATTCCTTCTAAGCCCAAAAAGTTCCATGCTTGTTTTGCAAGGCGGCACTTGAAGAAGAGGTGACCGCCACACTCGTCATCTCTCATGCACACAGGACATATTGGATCAATTTTCATGCCCCGACGCACCAAGTTACGTCTTAGCAGGTGACTGTAATGAACAAAACGCCGCATGAAGTGTTTCACTTTATTTGGGCATGTCAATTTCCAGATTCTTTTCCACACCGGGTCTGGAGTAATCCTGCTGCTCCCTTGGTTAGTTCTGCTGTTCTGGCTTCTTACAGTATCATTGCGGCAAACTTTGTAGGCACTTCTCACGCTGGATCTGCCCTTTGTGTCATAGTGCCAGGCCAAAGAGTTCCCCCTGCCCTCGAACACTGGTAGAGCCAGAATGAGTCGCTGGTCCTCCTCCTAAAAAGTGTCTTGCATGAGCACCACATCCTAGGAACCCGTTAAGGGCTTGTTCGGTTCTTTCTGATTCATGGTCTGGAATTATTCCTGGCTGGAATGATTGTATAATTTGTATAATAATTCATCAGCTGGATTGGTTCCTGCCTCCATTCCGGAATAACCGAACGGCCCCTAAAGGATTTATTAGCTCGTCAACATCAGTGATCAGATTTGCACCCCTTGGGGTAATTGGTCGCCTAGTGTGATCTCGTGGCAGCCAAGGGTCTGTCCAGATTTTTAGCCCTCTCCCATCCCACACACACCACACCCAGTGACGAAGCCAGGAAAAAATTTAGGGGGGGCTGAACAAAAGAATAGAGGTTTTTTTATTTTCTCTTAATCTTAGCCCCTCCTACCTAATACATGTATGTATAAAATTTTAAGAGATGGCTTAGAGAAACTCCACGTGCTCAGGATGGGTAGGGGGGGCTGAAGCCCCCCCTAGCCCCACCGCTGAATCCGTCCATGACCACACCATACCTTTCTTGACCAACTCGACCCCCTTCAAAATGCACCTCCAAGTATAAGACATACATGCTTTTGGTTTGGCTTCCAGGACAGAGGATTTACTGTACTACTTAGCTTTCAAGATACGTGCACACAATGACCCTGGATTCTCCCAAAGGCGCCAAGCTTGCTTCGCCAACATGGCAATATTAAAGGAATGAATATCTCTAAAACCATGAATCTTGTGTTTGCCTTCTTGTTGATTCCACCAATATCTACAAACAATTGAGCTCACTTGGTCACAAAAAGATTTGGTTAAATCAAAGCAGCCCATATCATATGTTGGAATGGCCTGAGCCACCGCCTTAATTAGGATCTCCTTCCCTGCCCATGACAAAAACTTCTCCTTCTAACCTTATATACGACTCCAGATCCTGTCTTTTATATATGCAAAAGTTCCTAATTTGGATCTGCCGACATGCATAGGTAACCCCAGGTACTTCTCATTCATAGTTTCCCGTGTGATCTGTAGAGTGGAACATACCTCTCCTTTCCTCTGTGGCTTAGTATTTTGGCTAAAAAGAACAACAGACTTAGCGTTGTTGATCATCTGCCCCGAACAACTCTCATAAAAAGTTCAAGATGTCTTGAAGCTGTTTAGCATCCCCCTCCGTCGCACGAATCATAATCAAAGAGTCATCGGCGAACAAAAGGTGTGAGACACTAGGTGCATTCAGACATACACGCACCCCCGCAATCCGTTGCTCCCTCTCCGCCTGCTGAAGAAGAGCTGAGAAACCTCTCAGTCAACTCACCATTACTTTGATTCTATAACTGACAGAAGATACACACTCCATGATCAGCTGGACCCAACGTTCATCAAATCCCAGTCTCCGCATAATACCCCGTAGAAAATGCCACTCCACCCTATCATAAGTTTTGGACATATCCAATTTAAGTGCTGCGTGTCCAATCTCACCCTCCCTTTTATTCATGAGGTAATGAGTTGTCTCATATGCTACGAGGACATTGTCTGAGATCAGCCGACTCGGAACAAAGGCGCTCTGGTTTGAAGTGATAATCTCAGGTAAAATATCTCGGAGACGCCTGGACAGAACCTTCGAGATAACTTTGTATAGCACATTACATAAGCTTAATTATAGGGCGTAAATCAGTCACCTTTTTTGGTTTCTCAGCTTTCGGAATTAGAGCCATGATCGTGTCATTCCACCCATCAGGGATCTTCCCACCATTGAGCGCATCCAAAACTTGGTGCGTGAGTTTCCTGCCCACAACATCCCAAAATGATTTGAAGAAAATCGATGGGAGTCCATCAAGGCCGGGTGCCTTGAGATCCCCAATTGAATCCAGGGCACTCACCGTCTCTTCTATTTTATTTTTGAGATGGTCATCATCACCTGCTCTGCTTTGTTATAAAGCAAACTATTATATGAGCACCAATAAGACCATGTAATAGTTTAAGATGCAGCTAGAACTTAAGATTGTGATTGTGTCACCCTACAAAATAAAATTAGGTCTTACTACCTTAGCCAGTTCCAATAAGAATACATACAATTGTGACATAATGTTGACTCAGACGTCCTCAAATTTGATCAAAATCATACATTCTGTTGGATTTATTATGGGCTAGGCCCATTTATATATCTAATAAATCAATAACTCTATGGCTTGTAATTGTGGGTATTATTATTTGTACCGGATTGGAAGTTAAAAGGACGTTGACTCAACTTAAATGATTGGAAGAGATCCGTCTAATTTGAGAAGTTGAGAAACGGACAAGGGCGTGCCACACGCGCGCGCGCCGCCGCCGCCGGCCGGGCTCGGGGCGTGGCGTGGCAAGCGGGCGTGGTGTGTTAATTTTTTAGCACCCACTAACTCGTCCTGACGCTTGATCTCCCTGAGACTCTCGATCTTCCCGGCGCATGCCTCCGAGGCTTCTCGGCTTCCCTTGCGATTCTTCCATCTCCAGATAAAAGAGAGACTCATTCCAGAAACACGGTTCAGTTGTTCGATAGCTTTCCTCATCTCGTAATTCTGCGCGCACGGAGGAGCGAGAGGGCAGGTGCCTCCGAAGCCCTTGTCGTTCGGGACCTTGCACGGGGGATCGGCAATTAGGTTTTTGGGGAGCGTCTACGCGACTGCCCAAGAGTTTTCGTCTTCTTCCCGATCACCGGCGTCTTCTTCGTCGAGGATTCTTCTCCTACAGCATGTCGACTTCGGAATCACGGACGGGAGGGTATGATCGTTTCATCCTCTCTTAGTTTGTTCCCTATGTCCAGTATTACCAGTCTGTTTCTGTCAAATATATGCTCCATGTATGTGCTTTATCGTTACAGTCATGTTGCTTCATATGTAGCCTTATGCTTGTTGCAAATCTGAGATGTATATCATGCTAGTTTCTCTCTGTTATGATTTATGAATTAAGTTCACATGTTTCTGTTTTTTATATGTTTCACATGATACATGATCTAGCATGTATTTTCACCATAGAGATAATCGATATCATGATTTTAATGATTAATATTTCTTTATATGTCATCATCATGCTGTTAAATTATGGAATTAAAATGACATGGAAATTGCCTATTATTCTAACAATCCAAAAACCTAATTATAGGCATTTTTCTATCAGAGGTTTTGCTGCTGTGTTAAAGCCTGATTCTTTTGATGGTAAAAACTTCTTGGTTTGGAAAGCTAAGATGGAATTGTGGCTCACTACAATGTCATGTTATCACATCTCTGATGGCAAACCTGCTAACTTGCCTCCTGAGGATGAGGCTAAGTTTAAGGCTGATGACAACCTCTTTCGAGGTGCAGTGATTAGCGCACTTGATCCAAAATTCCAGAAAAGCTATATCATCCTTCCTACAGGGAAAGAGCTATGGGATGCACTTGTGGAAAAGTTTGGAGTTACCGATGCTGGTAGCGAGCTGTATCTCATGGAGCAGCTGTATGACTACAAGATGGTTGAGAACCGATCTGTAGTGGAACAGGCTCATGAGATTCAGGCACTAGCTAAGGAACTTGAGCTCTTTCCATGTGTCTTACCTGACAAGTTTGTGGCTGGCGGTATAATCGCCAAGTTACCATCTTCTTGGAAGGACTTTGCTACTTCACTCAAACATAAGAGACAAGAGTTTAATGTTGAAGAGCTCATTGGTACTCTTGATGTTGAGGAGAGAGCGAGAGCAAAAGACAATAGAAAGAGTGTTGAGACCTCTACTGCTAATGTGGTACAGAAAAGAAACTCTAGATTCCGTAAATATAAAAAGAAGAAAAACCAGAACAAGCAAGAGAATACAACTAAGCCTGTTCAAACAGCACAGTTTAAAAAGAAGAACAACAACAAGAGAGATGGAGGCTGCTTTGTTTGTGGCAGTGAACAACACTGGGCAAGTGAGTGTCCTGAGCGCAAGTTTAAGCAGGAAAAGAAATCAGCAAATGTTGTCACTACTGATACTGGAGAAGGAGCAACTGGGTATGGTAATTCTTTACCATTTGTTCTTTTAGTATGTAATTCACCTGAGTGGTGGATGGATAGTGGTGCAAATATTCATGTGTGTGCTGATGTTTCTCTGTTTTCTTCCTACCAGGTTGAGAGGTCTGGCGCCTTGTTGATGGAAAATGGGTCGCGTGCTCATGTTCTTGGTGTTGGTACGGTCATTCTGAAGTTTACTTCAGGAAAGACGGTGTCATTGAAGAGCGTGCAGCATGTGCCCTCCATCAAGAAGAATCTTGTTAGTGCGTCTATGCTATGTCGAGATGGCTACAAAATTATTCTAGAGTCAAATAAATGTGTTGTGTCGAAACATGGTTCCTTTGTTGGTAAAGGATATGATTGTGGAGGCTTGTTCCGCTTATCACAGCATGATGCGTGTAATAAAATGGTGAATTGTGTTAATATTTCTGATGAGTCGGATTTATGGCATTCACGTTTCTGTCATGCAAGTTTTGGCTGTCTTATGCAGTTAGCAAATCTAAATTTAATTCTTAAATTCAATTTGGTCAAAAAGTCTAAGTGCCATGTATGTGTTGAATCAAAACAACCCCGCAAGCCTCACAAGGCTGCTGAGGCGAGGAATTTAGCACCTCTAGAACTTGTCCATTCTGATTTGTGCGAAATAAATGGAATTTTGACTAAAAGCAGTAAAAGATACTTCCTCACGTTTATAGATGACTCCACCAGATTTTGCTATGTGTATCTCTTAAAAACAAAAGATGAAGCGTTTAATTATTTTAAGACCTATAAAGCTGAAGTTGAGAACCAACTTGAGAGGAAAATAAAGCGGTTAAGGTTCGATCGAGGTGGAGAATATTTCTCTAATATTTTCGATGAGTTTTGTGTGGAACATGGTATTGTTCATGAGAGGACACCGTCATTCTCACCACAATCCAATGAGATTGCTGAAAGGAAAAACCGCACTCTAACAGAGTTAGTGAATGCCATGTTGAGTACAGCGGGATTATCTAAGGAATGGTGGGGTGAGGCGATTTTGACAGCATGTCATGTCCTGAACAGAGTTCCGACAAAGAACAAAGAGATCACACCATTTGAGGAATGAGAAAAGAGAAGATTAAATCTCTCATATTCGCGCACTTGGGGTTGTCTGGCTAAAGTAAACGTGCCAATCAACAAAAAGCGTAAACTTGGGCCTAAAACTGTTGATTGTATTTTCCTTGGTTATGCATTTATAGGTTCTTAATTATAAAATCTGAAGTTCCTGATATGTATGTTGATACAATCATGGAATCTAGAGACGCAATATTCTTTGAGAATAAATTTCCAATGAAGAATACATCTAGTGAAACAAGTCATGAGACTATAATTCCCTATGAACACGAACTGTCTATTCCAACAGATCATACTGAAGATTCTCATGTGCACATCCCTGAGGAGGATGACACTATAGTCACTCAAAAGAGCAAGAGACAGAGGGTTGCAAAATCCTTTGGTGATGACTATTTAGTGTACCTTGTGGAAGACATACCAACTACCATTAGAGAGGCATATTCTTCTCCTAATACTGACTTGTGGAAGGAAGCAATAAGGAGTGAGATGGATTCTATTATGTCTAATGGAACTTGGGAGGTCATTGACCGTCCTTATGGTTGTCAACCTATAGGTTGCAAATGAATTTTCAAGAAAAAGCTTAGGCCTGATGGTACAATTGAGAGGTACAAGGCAAGGCTTGTGGCCAAAGGATACACCTAAAAAGAGGGTGAAGATTTCTTTGACACCTATTCACCAGTTGCTCGATTGACTATAATTCGCACCTTAATTGCCGTGGCTGCCTCTTATGGTCTTATCATTCATCAGATGGATGTTAAGACAACTTTCCTGAATGGAGAGTTAGAAGAGGAGATCTATATGGATCAGCCAGAAGGGTTCATTGCGGATGGTTAAGAGAACAAGGTGTGTAGGTTGTTAAAATCATTATATGGCCTAAAACAAGCACCAAAGCAATGGCATGAAAGGTTTAATAATACTTTAACATCTAATGGTTTCTCTGTGAATGAAGCTGACACGTGTGTGTATTATTGATATGGTGGGGGTGAAGCTGTTATGCTGTGCATATATGTTGATGACATCCTGATCTTTGGATCAAATCTCAATGTGATTATGGAAGTAAAGAAACATCTGTCGAGCAATTTTGAAATGAAAGATTTGGGAGAAGCTAATGTTATTTTAAACATCAAGCTTATTAGAGAAGGTGATGGTGGGATAACTCTGTTATAGTCCCACTATGTGGAAAAGGTATTAAGTCGCTTTGGTTTTAGTGACTGTAATCCTGCTCCCACGCCTTATGATCCTAGCGTGCTATTGAGGAAAAATCAAAGAATAGCAAGGGATCAACTGACATACTCCTAGATCATTGGCTCACTCATGTACCTTGTGAGTGCGACAAGGTCTGACATCTCATATGCTGTGAGCAAGCTGAGCCGGTTTGTGTCAAACCCGGGAGATGATCACTGGCGTGCTCTTGAGAGAGTGTTGCGTTATCTGAAAGGTACTATGACCTATGGTATTCATTATACTGGACATCCAAAAGTGCTGGAAGGCTATTGTGATGCCAACTGGATTTCTGATGCTGATGAGCTGTATGCCACGAGCGGATATGTGTTTCTGCTTGCAGGTGGCGCTATTTCTTGGAAGTCTTACAAGCAGACTATCTTAACGAAGTCTACAATGAAAGCAGAACTCGCTGCATTAGACACTGTTGGAGCTGAGGTCGAGTGGCTTCGTGATTTCCTGTTGGATTTACCGATAGTTGAAAAACCGATACCGGCTATTTCAATGAACTATGACAACCAGACTGTGATTACAAAGGTCAATAGTTCCAGGAATAACATAAAGTCCACAAGGCATGTTAAAAGAAGATTAAAGACTATCAGAAAGTTGAAAACCTTCAGAGTTATAACGTTGGACTATGTCCATACGTCGAATAATCTGGCAGATCAATTCACTAAGGGACTGTCACGAAATGTGATAGAAAATGCATCGAGAGAGATGGGTATGAGACCCACGTGAAAGTCTACTGTAGTGGTAACCTGCTCTATATGATCGGAGATCCCGTGAAGTAGAGTAGTGAAACAAGCTATAAGTAGATTGAGAGAAAAGTTCCCTATGAACCTATCTCTGATGCATATCTTTCTTTCTGTAAGGCAGGATGGTGTTTACCTTAATGTATTTCGAAAGTCTAATAAAGATGAGATGTTGTCCTACAGAACATCTTTTGAGAAGTACACCTATATGAGTCAGACTACTGGTCATAGTCTATGGGACCTGGGTTATCCCTAAACACTCATGAAAGGCATAGAAGTGTGACTTATATGCTTCAAACAGCGGGGATGCTTGTTGCAACCTAGTACCAGCAAAGGACTTGAGTGAATCTCATCTCACACAAAACTGTCAATTCAAGGCAAGTCCATTGTTCAGTTGTGACTGAGTAAAACTCTTGTTCTAGGTGGAAGTTCAACTTAACAGTCTCCATCGAAACACTGGTATATCAAAGAATTGTGATTCTAGAACTATACAGTTACAAACCCTAGAGTTTGGTAGGGATTGTTGGATTTATTATGGGCTAGGCCTATTTATATATCTAATAAATTAATAACTCTATGGCTTGTAATTGTGGGTATTATTATTTGTACCGGATTGGAAGTTAAAAGGACGTTGACTCAACTTAAATGATTGGAAGAGATCCGTCTAATTTGAGAAGTTGAGAAACGGACAAGGACGTGCCACACGCGCGCGCGCCGCCGCCGCCGCCGGGCTCGGGCTCGGGCCGTGGCGTGATGTGGCGAGGCGAGGCAGCGGGCGGGCGGGCGTGGTGTGGTGTGTGTTAATTTTTTAGCACCCACTAACTTGTCCTGACGCTTGATCTCCCTGAGACTCTCGATCTTCCCGGCGTATGCCTCCGAGGCTTCTCGGCTTCCCTTGCGATTCTTCCATCTCCAGATAAAAGAGAGACTCATTCCAGAAACACGGTTCAGTTGTTCGATAGCTTTCCTCATCTCGTAATTCTGCGTGCACGGAGGAGCGAGAGGGCAGGTGCCTCCAAAGCCCTTGTCGTTCGGGACCTTGCACGGGGGATCGACAATTAGGTTTTTGGGGAGTGTCTACGCGACTGCCCAAGAGTCTTCGTATTCTTCCCGATCACCGGCGTCTTCTTCGTCGAGGATTCTTCTCCTACAGCATGTCGACTTCGGAATCACGGACGGGAGGATATGATCGTTTCATCCTCTCTCAGTTTGTTCCCTATGTCCAGTATTACCAGTCTATTTCTGTCAAATATATGCTCCATGTATGTGCTTTATCGTTACAGTCATGTTGCTTCATATGTAGCCTTATGCTTGTTGCAAATCTGAGATGTATATCATGCCAGTTTCTCTCTGTTATGATTTATGAATCAAGTTCACATGTTTCTGTTTTTTACATGTTTCACATGATACATGATCTAGCATGTATTTTCACCATGGAGATAATCGATTTCAATGATTAATATTTCTTTATATGTCATCATCATGCTGTTAAATTATGGAATTAAAATGATATGGAAATTGCCTATTATTCTAACACATTCACCATGCAATATATTTTATAGTATATCAATTTAAAGTTACAAATATTTTTATAATATAAATAATGTCGAGAGTTTGATTCGATCAAACATAAAATTACATTCTTTTTTTTTTGAACGGAGGCAGCACACGTAACAATTGCCCTCTTTGAAAAAATTGAAACGCTGGCAAGAGCATGGCCAACCTACGACTACGAAGTCTTCGTTGACCAGCCCCTATGGGCCCCTGCCAAATTACAATTCCATCCCTCCAAAACTACCAAACCACACACGAACCCCAGCCCGACCTGCCCTGCCCGCTCTCTGCACACCTGGAACGAGGTGTTCCCCGTCCCGAGAAAGAAGAGCCGAGGAAAAAATCTCGCATTCGCAAAACAAACAAAGCAGCGTGCCCCCCAAAAAATGGAGGCATGAGCTCCGCCTCCTCCCCGTCTCTCGCCGATCTCCCCCAAACCCTAGCCCCGACCTGACCGCCGGCGGGCCCGCCGGCCGGCCGGAGAAGGCCCCCCCCTCCCCCCCAACCTCTGCCGCGGGGCGGGGGGAGCGGGCGGCGGACGAGATGCCGTCGCACGGGGATCTGGACCGGCAGATCGCGCAGCTGCGCGACTGCAAGTACCTGCCCGAGGCGGAGGTCAAGGCGCTCTGCGAGCAGGCCAAGGCCATCCTCATGGAGGAGTGGAACGTGCAGCCCGTGCGCTGCCCCGTCACCGTCTGCGGCGACATCCACGGCCAGTTCTATGACCTCATCGAGCTCTTCCGCATCGGCGGCGACGCTCCCGACACCAACTATCTCTTCATGGGCGACTACGTCGGTGCGTGTCTACGCTCCCCCGCCCTAGCTTTCCCCCACGCGGCTCTGTCCTGCTCACGGTTTCTCTCCCCTTAGCTGCTCGCGCGCGGAGCTGTGCTGATGCCTGACTCGGCCGATCTGTTATATGCGGGGCTTGGTGCGGCGGAAGTAGGGGAGTTTTAGATCATGCGGTAAACCTGAAAGGTCGTTGGTTTTCGTGCGTCTGGCCGGATTGTTGGAAGAATCTGGTTATCGGGAAATTAGGGAACGTCTTTACTGCTTAACATAGTCTACTGGAGCGTCTAAAAAAAAACATAGTCTACTAGAGTTCTTGTAGTTTGTCTTGTTATTCGTCGCTTTTGGGTCTAGCCTGCTAGGATCTTGTTGTTGCCTTTTAGCTCATTTGGTTACCGAGAAGACAATAATTCTCATCTATTAGCATTTAGATTCCTCCTCCAGCAGTTTCATAAGAATTGTGAGTGTGCTTTGGATTTTGGAGTGTAGTTGATTTGTTGGCCTGTTGTTTTCGAGCTGATCTTTATTAAATAAGACAAAAAAGTGAACAGTTGCCATGTCATTTGGTAATTTAGATGTGCAAAGAGTTAAATGCATGAGCGTCCCCTGAACTTGTCAAAGGGCGCCACTTAGGTCCACAAACTTTGAAAACATAACATGGGTCTCTAAATGTTTAAGTGGTGCACCGCACGGCCTCCACTGTGGTGCATCACTTAACAAGTTCAAGGCAGAAATGTTGTTTTCAAAGTCCATGAACTAAGTGGCACCCCATAACAAGTTCAGGGGCTGCTCATGCATGTAGCTCATATGCAAATGCCATACGATATGCTGTTTATTTGAATGCTTGAAGGTAATTTTATAATTTCATTTTGTGTTGAGGGGATAAATAATTTAGTAGACGTTCATTACTTTATTTCCATGTGTCAGTTTTGTTAAATTGATTATGTGTCTCTTGACTGCAGATCGTGGTTACTATTCAGTTGAAACAGTTTCTCTGTTAGTGGCTTTGAAAGTCCGTTACAGAGATAGAATTACAATACTTAGAGGAAATCATGAGAGCAGACAAATCACTCAAGTGTGAGTTTACGTCTACTAGTATTTGGATTTTGTATTGCAACTCGTAATTGCTACTCCCACTTTCATTATTAGTACTTCCACAGCAGCTACAAGTGTTTGAGATGGATCCCCCCCACCCCCACCACACAACACACACACAAACAGCATACTTGATCATTTTGTCTTCTTATTCCTCAAGTAACCTGTTGACAATAGTAAATGTTTAATAATTTGGAAATGGATAGTTCCACGTAAAGCTAACGTTCATGTAGATAAGGCTTCAGAAACACTCGTTTGACAAGTTATCTTCTGTATGCTGGACTAGGACAGTGAAATTGCGTTGATTTAGCGTGGTAAACTATAATGTTAGTGTTCTGTCAACATGCTTGGCATTGTCAACTACAAGGTTACATTAGGCGCTAGGTGATCTCTAGGCGGTGACCTTCCGCATAGAGCTTAGGTGAGCCTAGGCGTTCCACAAATATACATGTGTACACATATTAACTTAAAAGAAAAAGAAGAAACAGGAGACTGCAGGCCTAGGTTGGATAGAAAGGCCCATCAAAAGCAGCCCACCTCACCTTATACATCCACCCTCTGACCTCCCAGCCGCACCTGCCTCCTCCCTGCCGCCTCCACCGCTGCCCGCCTCTTCCTGGCCTGCCACCTCTACCACTGCCCGCTTCTTCCTGGCCGCGCCTGCCACCTCCACCACCACCCGCCTCCTTCTGGCCGTGCCTGCTTCCTCCGCCATCACCCGCTGTCCCCGCCTCCTCTGCTGCCACCGGCACCTGATGTCCCTGCCTTCTCCTCTGCCTGCACTCACTGCTCCTGCCTCGTCTTGTCGCTGCCCTCTTTTCATCTATTCCTGCCTCCTTCCCTGCCGCTCAACATCCCTGCCTGCAGGAATCTGCATGTATGGACACCGGGTTTCCACCGAGGGCCCGCCTGCACCCAAGGTGCCGCGGTACCCCTCCGCCTCGCCTACTTGCACATAAGCGGCCCCGGAATACCGTCTTTTGGAACACTATGTTGCTGCATGAAGACATCCAGCTAGGTCTGTGGCCACCTGATTGCCATCAATTTTGTGCCATAACAAGGCACTGCTAACTGTCTCCTGTGTTCTTCCTTAAACCTTCCATGTGTTTTACTACTGTTATTATGTCTCTACGCAATGCTCCAGTTCATTGAAATGAACTCCACTTGTTTGCATGACACATGCACGATGGACCTGTACACCATTGTGTTTCCAAGCTATTCTGTGAACTTTGTAGTGTATGCCTGTAGTGCAACCACACAATTGTTGACCTTGATTGGTTTGTTTCAGGTATGGCTTCTATGATGAATGCTTAAGAAAATATGGAAATGCAAATGTATGGAAGTATTTTACAGACTTGTTCGATTATTTGCCTCTCACGGCTCTTATAGAAAATCAGGTATGCATCTCAATTTGTTATGGTTGATGCTACTATAGGCTTGCCGAATATATGCCTTCGACGTTTGAGAAACGTCCATTTTGCAGGTCTTCTGTCTTCATGGTGGCCTCTCTCCGTCATTGGACACATTGGATAACATTCGTTCTCTTGATCGCATACAGGAGGTAGGCACAACATTGCACTGCTTTCATTATGAACCAGGTTTTCTTCCTTGCCTCCAGTATATCATGCTGTGACTTATGGATGTCTTGTATGCTGCAATGGTTTTAAATTGCCTAGTTGAGCCTAGTCATATGGGTAGCGGTTAGGTTCAATGGGTCGGTGGCTAGTCAGCTAGTCGGGCAGTATAATTCTCCTGCCTACCTGCACTGCTTGTGCAAAGAAATTAAAAATGCCATCCTTAATCTATTGCTTGCTATTGGAGAAGTGAACATCATTCAGTGCAAACTCTATTCCAACAATTTAGACAGATTCAGTGAATCCCTATCCTCCCAGTATAAATTATACTAAGACATCCTATAGATATAAATCAAACATAATCCTATTCATGATTAGGCAAAAAACATATCTAATTCTTGGACTCTCACATGCATAATAAAAATAAAACATTTGGGCACATGAAACTACAAATAGGAAATAGCCTACGATTATCTTGCTGCTTGGAAACAAGAAGTGCCAATTGATCTTTCCTACTGAGGCACAAATAGCGGATTTGGTGGATGAGGATGAATATCCGAAGTAATATTTCAAAGGTTCATAAGAGTCGCTGACCCTTGCCAAAGAAACGTGGGGCATAGAAGTCCAATATATTTTACTCTTGTTGGCGTAGCTGTTACAGAAGTGAAGGAAAGTTAATGCACGTTCATTACTGATATACTACTTTGTTTAGCCTTAATGGGAAGTGGGAGTGGTGATACCACCGTGAATGTGAAAAGATGTTCGATGCAAGCTAAATTGATTAATTAATATATGAGAGCAATGGGGTAAATGGCTTGTACGGTTGAGGAGCTAGGAATGCAATTTATTTGGAGTTCATCGTTGTCTCTTCATTCTGATTATATTTAGTGGGATTGTAATTTAGTGACCGAGCTTAGTAACTTGGTGGGGCTTGTGGGATGACGTGGCTTCATGAAATTGCAGAGAAATCTGCTAGTGGGGGGTTTCCTATTTAGGTATAGTAGATTCTAATATTGTTATATCGGTCCTAAATATACAGGATTACTATGACCGACTAGGCTTGACTAATCAGTCTGGTTGACAACTAATCATGATTAGTCGCCTGTTGGTCCCATGGCAACTAGGGTCGACTAAATGATTTGATAAAATTGCTTAATAACACTGATATGCTGTAGGTAGTTTTGTGATGTTGGGAGAATTAACATATTTATGTATTTTTGGGTATGTGCAAATAGTAGATCAGCCATGTTTGATGTGGTCGTAATGTTTAATGTTTATGTACAGAACTGTGGATCCTTAATACCGATTAAGGTACAAACATGGTGCTCTAACCATGATACAGTTATTTATCTAGACAAATGCCACCATATTTGATTATCTCAAGTCATGCTGATACAATTTTGTAACGACATTTGATTTTAGAGGGACGCTCAACATCGTTTAATCTTCTCATGTAATGGGCTTACCTAAGGAAGTAAGGAGAACTAAAGCACAGCAAATAAAAATCAGCAACTTTAGGCATGTGATTGAATCATGAAAGCTTATATTGAAAGCTGACATTTTCCAACACTTATTCTGTCACTTTGCACTTGCACTTGCACTTAGCAATACAAGGGATTTACCTTGATCTATACTTGATACCATTTAGTGTTAATCGGTGACTGATTTGAGGTCTCATTTTTCTCAAACAAGCTGCGTGTCATTTCATTAAGAGAGGAAAAAGGTATACGGGCAAGTTAAAACAGCCCCACCCTGAAGACACCACACAACTGGCTATCTACCAAAAAGAAAAAAACACTCGCCACTGACTGAAGTAGAGATCACAACCAAGGGTTTTAGCCTACCAACCAGAACCTAAAGTTCTGGGGCAAATAACCTAAAGAGCAGATCCTGGAGATTAGAAGCACCTGCCATGCACCATATACTACACTCATCAATCACTGTTTTTAGGAGACCCAGAATATTTGGCAAATCTCCATCGAACACACAAGCATTCCTATGTTTTCTTCCTAGGCCACTAGAAGGGTCAAGGCGTCAAGCCCTGGTGGCATCTCCTTGGGAACATTTCTGATAGTGTTCCTTACCATCTAATAGCCTGTTTGATTTGGAGATTGAATCCATTCCGATGGGCTGGTCAGGCACCAAAAGGATTCAGCTTGTCTGACGTTTTTTGCGGAATGACTTTGCCTGAGAGATGAGCTCGCTGTTGGTTCGTGGGGACGCCGCACGTGGAACAATTCCATGATGAACGAGTTGATGACGCAACGCAAACCAAATGTCTCAGCTAGGCTTGAATTTTGGATCGGATTATTCCAAACTGCTTCATGACGTAAACCAAACATGCTGCAAAGAAGTGAGTTGCATCAACTGGAGGTGCAACTGCAGCCATGGAAACTTTCTTAAAAACCATAGTCAAGACCTGCTGGCTGAACACACAAGAGATTAAGATGTGCTAAATTGTTTCCTCAGCCTGATCACAAAACAGGTAGGCAGGCTGGTGAGGCAATCGGTGCTTTGCAATGCGATCAGCCGTCCGATACCGGTATTGATGACTAACAAAAGAAGAATTTGCATCTTAGAGCCCCCCCCTAGCTCTTCCAAATTCTTTTCCTAGGACCAAACATGATAGTTCCCAAGAAAGAAAGGCAGCATGGGATGTTTTGCTAGTGTAGGAGCCAGATTGGGTCAGCTTTCGTCGGTGCTGGTTAGGAGTATCTGGTTGCAAAACCATATCATCCACTAAGTCCCAAATATATAGATACTCGACCAGCACTTGACTGTTTTGGCTCCTTTGGTATCAGGCACCCAAGTGCATTTTTGAAGTGCCTGAAGTACTGTCCGGGTCTTGACTGTCCTTTTGAAATCATCTTGTCATCTTGTGCAAGTTAGGAGCTAGTTCTGCTATGTTCCTTGTAGCCATGGGTCAGCCTAGAACTGTATCTTGTCTCCATTTCCAACTATAGAGCCTAAAACCACATCAAAGAGAGCTTGGGCATTTTCCGGCACTTGAACTGACAGCAGCTGATGGACACAAAGGGTCTGTCCTTTGTGCCCACAACCAACAGATGCATAAAGCCCAACCCAGAGTTTCAAGACTGTATACCCAAGCCGCCATATTCTAGTGGTCGCTGTACTCTTCCCAGGACACCAAGCAGTTACCTCCTGACCTCCATTGGCTTGTTCCTTGACCTTTCCAAAGAGGGCCTCTGCGTTTTTGTCGTTGGCTTTGGTCAACCATTTGGAAGACCCAAAGCGATCTTCAGAGAAATGGGAGTGACCGTCATCACCACTCGGACCATAATAAGGAGCCCAGCTCTATTCATTAGGGAAGCCTTCCACCCCAGAAAATTGTCAGCAATCTTCTCAAACAGGTAGCAATTCAGTCTTGAAACATTGCGGACAGTAAGGAGAAAGCCTAGGTAGGTGCAAGGAAATTCCTTTACTGTACAAGCCAAAATTTCAGATGTATGCAAAGTCTTCATCAGAGCAATGAATGGGAATTGCAGAACTCTTTGCCAAATTAGTTCTCAGATCCAAGACATGTCCAAACCTATCCAGAAGCTTGATAACATTGACATCATTGCAAGACGGCCATAGAAAAATCACAGCATCATTGGCATAGAAAGATACCCAGTGCTTGAAGTGGTTTGTTTTTTCTATTTCCTTTTTTTTTGTTTTTTTTGGGGGGTGGGGGGTGGGGGGGCCTTGAGGTTGGCATAGTGACATCTCACTATTAGTGAAGTGACCAACCGGTAGCCATTTGCAATGAGGTTTGCTTATGTTAATTATAATCTGCCAGCACATGCATACTTCCTGTCTCAAAAAGAATGAAGCTATGGGATGCGTGCTGAGTTTGACTAGTTTTATCAAAAATATTATCAACATTTATATCAACAACAACAACAACAACAAAGCCTTTAAGTCCCAAACAAGTTGGGGTAGGCTAGAGTTGAAACCCAACAGAAGCAATCAAGGTTCAGGCACGTGAATAGCTGTCTTCCAAGCACTCCTATCTAAGGCTAAGTCTTTGGGTATATTCCATCCTTTCAAGTCTCCTTTTGCCTCTACCCAAGTCAACTTCGGTCTTCCTCTGCCTCTCTTCACGTTACTATCCTGACTTAGGATTCCACTACGCACCGGTGCATCTGGAGGTCTCCGTTGCACATGTCCAAACCATCTCAACCGGTGTTGGACAAGCTTTTCTTCAATTGGCGCTACCCCTAATCTCTCACGTATATCATCGTTCCGAACTCGATCCCTTCTTGTATGACCGCAAATCCAACGCAACATACGCATTTCCGCGACACTTAGCTGTTGAATATGTCGTCTTTTCGTAGGCCAACATTCTGCACCATACAACATAGCAGGTCTAATCGCCGTCCTATAAAACTTGCCTTTTAGCTTCTGTGGTACCCTTTTGTCACATAGGACACCAGACGCTTGCCGCCACTTCATCCACCCTGCTTTGATTCTATGGCTAACATCTTCATCAATATCCCCGTCCCTCTGTAGCATTGATCCTAAATATCGAAAGGTATCCTTCCTAGGCACTACTTGACCTTCCAAACTAACATCTTCCTCCTCCCGAGTAGTAGTGCTGAAGTCACATCTCATATACTCAGTTTTAGTTCTACTAAGTCTAAAACCTTTGGACTCCAAAGTCTCCCGCCATAACTCCAGTTTCTGATTCACTCCTGTCCGGCTTTCATCAACTAGCACTACATCGTCCGCGAAAAGCATACACCAAGGGATGTCCCCTTGTATGTCCCTTGTGACCTCATCCATCACTAAAGCAAACAAATAAGGGCTCAAAGCTGACCCTTGATGTAGTCCTATCCTAATCGGGAAGTCATCCGTGTCTCCATCACTTGTTCGAACTCTAGTCACAACATTGCTGTACATGTCCTTAATGAGCCCGACGTACTTCGTTGGGACTTTATGTTTGTCCAACGCCCACCACATAACATTCCTTGGTATTTTATCATAAGCCTTCTCCAAGTCAATAAAAACCATGTGTAGGTCCTTCTTCTTCTCCCTATACCGCTCCATAACTTGTCTTATTAAGAAAATGGCTTCCATGGTTGACCTTCCGGGCATGAAACCAAATTGGTTCATAGAGACTCGCGTTATTGCTCTCAAGCGATGCTCGATAACTCTCTCCCATAGCTTCATAGTATGGCTCATCAACTTAATTCCTCGGTAATTTGTACAACTTTGAATATCTCCTTTATTCTTGTAGATCGGTACCAATATACTTCTCCTTCACTCATCAGGCATCTTGTTCGATCGAAAAATATGGTTGAACAGCTTGGTTAACCATACTACAGCTATGTCCCCGAGGCATCTCCACACCTCGATTGGGATACCATCCGGTCCCATCGCCTTACCTCTTTTCATCCTTTTCAACGCCTCTCTGACCTCAGATTCTTGGATTCTCCGCACAAAGCGCCTATTGGTGTCATCAAAAGAGTCATCCAACTGAAAGGTTGTGTCCATATTCTCACCATTGAATAATTTGTCAAAATACTCTTGCCATCGATGTCGGATCTCATCCTCCTTTACCAAGAGATGCTCCCTTTCATCCTTAATGCACTTAACTTGGTTGAAGTCCCGTGTCTTTCTCTCACGAACCCTAGCCATCCTATAAATGTCCTTCTCTCCTTCCTTCGTACTCAAATGTTGGTAAAGATCCTCGTACGCTCTACCCTTTGCCACACTTACAGCTCGCTTTGCAGTCTTCTTTGCCACCTTATACTTCTCTATGTTGTCCACACTCCTGTCATGGTACAAGCGTCTATAGCATTCTTTCTTCTCCTTAATAGCCCTTTGGACTTCCTCGTTCCACCACCAAGTATCTTTAGCCTCACGTCCCCTTCCTTTGGTTACTCCACACACCTCTGAGGCTACCTTCCGAATGTTGGTTGCCATCTTGTCCCACATATTGTTTATGTCGTCTTCTTCCTTCCAAGAGCCCCCTTTGATAACCCTTTCCCTAAATACCTCTGACGTCTCCCCTTTCAGTTTCCACCACTTTGTTCTTTCAATCTTAGCTTGTTTATCCCTATGGGCACGCATATGAAAACGAAAATCTGCCACCAAAAGCTTATGTTGAGAAACAACACACTCCCCTGGTATCACCTTGCAATCCAAGCATGCTCGTTTGTCCTTTCTTCTTGCGAGGACAAAGTCAATCTGACTACAGTGTTGTCTGCTACTAAAGGTCACTAGATGAGATTCTCTCTTTCTAAATAAAGTGTTGGCTATCATCAGGTCAAAAGCTACCGCGAAGTCTAGAGCTTCCTCCCCCTCCTGATTCCTACTACCATACCCAAAACCTCCATGAACTGTCTCGAAACCTGCGCTTGTAGTACCTACATGCCCATTAAGATCTCCTCCTATAAAAAGCTTCTCACTACTAGGTATAGCTCTAACCAGGCCATCTAAGTCTTTCCAGAATAGTCTCTTAGCACTCTCGTCGAGGCCTACTTGGGGGGCATACGCACTAATTACGTTCAAGACCATATCACCAACGACAAGCTTGACTAAGATAATCCAATCTCCTTGCCTTCTCACTCCCACCACACCATTCTTGAGGCTCTTATCAATCAAAACTCCTACTCCATTTCTATTCGCGACTGTCCCTGTATACCAAAGCTTGAAACCTGTATTGTCCACCTCCTTCGCCTTCTGACCCTTCCATTTAGTCTCTTGAACGCATAATATATTTACACGCCTCCTAGTCGCGGTATCAACTAATTCTCTTAACTTACCTGTAAGTGACCCTACATTCCAACTACCTAAACGGATCCTAGTTGGTTCGACTAGCTTCCTTACCCTTCGCACCCGTCGACTCTGATGCGAAGACCCTTGCTCATTTTTCACTACACCCGGGCGCCGATGTAGCGCGCCACTAAGGAAGCGACGACCCGATCCTTGGTTACTTGACACCATGCCCAGATCACGACACGGCGCGTCACGGGGGTGACGACCCGGCCCTTGCCCATTTAACACCATACCCGGGTTCCGATATGGCGCGTCGCTAAGAGGGTTACGCCCCAACGATTTTCTTTCGGGTTTCATCTCCATTTAAGTGGCTAAGTTTTTACATTGGCTCGCCACGCCTAACACAACCCTCCTCCTTTACCAGGGCTTGGGACCTGATATGCTGGAACACCAAAGGCGCCCCACCATAGGCGGAGTTTATCAACATTTATATCACTAAATAAATATATTGTGAAAATATACTCAATGATTTGTTTAATGATACTATTTATGCATTATAAATATTAATATTCTTTTATATATAATTGGTCAAAGTTAAAAATGATTGTTTCTCGAGAAGTGCGAATGGCATTCTTTATGGGACGGAGGGAGTATTTGTTTGTGAAACATTTGCATCTGATAGTGAACTATTTTAAGAAGGTACTTTGAATTTCTGTTACTATGATTACAGGGTTTGTTAGAGACCTATTTCTTTTTTAGATCACCGTACTTTGTTATGCACATTATTATGCATATAACTAAAAATAATTGAGCTGATAGTGCCCCTTGCCCTGAATGTTGAGGTGATGCTTATAGATGCTAGGAAATGGTGCCCGTTGTGATGGGTCTTGAATTGATAGCTTGCTAATTCTTGCGCTGTATTAATTGAATGCATTATACGTCTAATCTTTTTAATCCTCAACTCCTATACCTAAAAAAATGTGTGCAGGTTCCTCATGAAGGACCCATGTGTGATCTTTTGTGGTCTGACCCAGACGACCGATGTGGATGGGGAATTTCACCAAGAGGAGCAGGTTACACATTTGGGCAAGACATTGCGCAGCAGTTCAACCATACAAATGGTCTCTCTCTCATTTCAAGGGCCCATCAACTTGTAATGGAAGGATTTAATTGGTGCCAGGTAGGTCTTCAGAATGTAGCGTCGCATTTTCAATTTGTTTATATGCTCAACCAATTGGATTGGTATCGCGAAAAAGTATACTAAATTATGAATATAACCTTTGTAGTTCCTTTCTAGCTCAGCTTGCAGTTACAATATGGCCATTGTGGATTCCTTTCTCATAGAACTTACTACCACAGTACCACCCTTGTGGTTGCAACTTGCTGATTATGTATCTTTGGTGTGCTCTGCCCTTTGAATGTTATTTTGCCCAGATATTATCCCACTGGAAGCTTAAATGGTTATTGTTATAATTTATGCAGGATAAGAATGTAGTCACAGTCTTCAGTGCGCCTAATTATTGTTACCGATGTGGTAACATGGCTGCTATTCTTGAAATCGGGGAAAACATGGACCAGAACTTCCTTCAATTTGACCCGGCACCTCGGCAAATTGAGCCAGACACAACTCGCAAAACCCCAGACTACTTTTTGTAATTGTGGCGGTGACCTTAACTTACTGGTGTTGATGCTCCTCTCTTCCGCGGCATCAGGGTCTGTAGATCTTCTGTCCTTAGATATGGGTTCCATGAGCCCGACCTGTACGTCTCCCAATTCTTTTGTTTGGAGATTTTGTTGCTGCTTCTCGATCTTTATACAAGATGTTAAAAGTGCCAGTGGATTTTTTTTCCCTTTCTGTTGTACGTCGACTTTGTATTATTTGTAGACAGTGAATGGAAGTTGCAGTGGGAACGCCCCTGGTATGTTTTTATTTCGGCTTAGAGATGTATCATCCGCGGGGCTGAATAAATTCCGTCCAGATGGGGGAGGATTTGGTTTGGGTTTGCAGCATCCCAATCTGATGTGCCGTAGTGCTGTATCATGTTGGTGCCTTGCAGTTTCATTCTACATACATGTGATGGCTAGAATGGTTTCACGGTGTTTCTTATACCATTTTTACAGTTTAGCTATTCATGCTTACGTTGGTTTCATGGTGTTTCTTATACGTGGTATCATTTATGGTACATCCAGATCATTCAATATGTACAGATGGCGCGTAATTTTGTGGCTATTCGAGACGGGCGACGGATCACCTGGGCATGGCATATTGCAATGCAAGGACAAAAAATTCACAGCTAGACAAGAATTTTGTTATCTCAACCGCACAGTAGATGTTGGCGTTTAATCACGAGAAGAAATCAGAACACAGAAAGCTCTTGCATCGTTTCTCTTGGTTAGTAGTGGGACATAGAACGCTTAGTTCATGCGTACTGATCAGGCTTCGTACCATGTTAGTGAACTCGCGATCAACAGCCTGCTTGGTAAGTCCCCCGGGCAAGGTGCAATGTACGTCAGCTTCTTCCTAGAATGTAGAATGTTAGTTCTTGGTGCACGCAGATAATCTAAACTCACATATTAGCGCTGTCTCCTAAGCATACCTTTGGATGTCAACATCAGTAACATGAATGAATCCGGCAATATTGCTGCAATGTATCGTGTAGCAGGTGTCAAACGTATATCAAGAAAGGTAATGCAACTTCTGATGGAATGAAAGCTGAAAATTCTGTGGGTCTTGCTAAATAGTAAAGGAAGAGTTCAAAGAAAGTTGTACGGAAAAATTAAAAAAAAAAGTAATCTAGCAGCAACCACACAAGTAAATTTTCATCATGCCCAATATGAACACACTAAAAGAAGAATATCATCCATACTATCTTTGTCCAAACTCTAAAGCATGACAACTAAAATCATTCCTAAGAAAATATTTATTGCCAGGATTTGAGCCACTTGACAGACGAAAACCTTGCTGCAAGATAGACTAGTCAGAAGACTTTGGTTTCTCATATCTATATCTAAATATGACTTAATGCTGACGACACTCAAAAGAGTATAGCAGTAACATAAGCAAGATGGAATTGCCATGAACTTAGCAGTAACATAAGGAAGATGGAATTGCCATGAACTTACGAGAGCTTATGGCTAGGCTAAGCTACTGGTGAATTGGATAATAACAAAATCGATAACTCCTGAGAAAGGAAAATAAACTGGGTGCCTAAAGATGTGGTGGAACAACGATGCAAGCAAATCCAAGGCTCAATTACTTGCACCATGTATTTTAATTTTCTGAAGGCTGGCGTATCAGCTGTACTCTATAAATAATGTAGCCCTTTGTGATCTACTACCTCTAATCCAAGTTACTTTTGCATAAAAGCTATCTTATTGGACCAAGCCTACATAAGTTAAACCTGGTATGAAATTATTACCTAGAAATTATTTCATCAGGTTCCTTAGCATAGGAAACGGCAAGCACTGTATGGATCATATCCGTGCTGATGTTGACAGCAACAAGTCGAGTGGGATCTGCCACAGGCTCTGCACCGATAGGTAATGCTGAACGGGGAGCTTGATGGCCACCACCGATTTTGTACACCGAGACATCACTGAAATTCACAATGTTTGAGTGCGGTGCAAGATCATTTGCAATCCCATAAAAGTATTCCTGCAAGAGCACATTAGGACTTGGCTTTAACAAGACAGATCAAAACATAAGGTTGAGACAGTGAAACATTACCCCATAAAGGTAGTAAGGGCAACATTAGAAGAGGGGAAAAAGAAAGAGGCTACTAAGACTGTGACGGTGTACAATGATGACAACTATGCTATCATCAATAAAATTTCACATTAGATAACAAACAAAGCCTTTTTAGTTTAAACCAATGTTTGAGGGCATAGCTGGTCACTTTCTACTCCAGAAAAATAGCTTACCCTGATACGGAAGCTTCTCGTTTTTTGCCGATATTTTGAATTTCTGAGGACAACACCCTCTGATTTATGAAGTTTTACAACATCAATGTTGGACTTGCTTTGAACTGCATCTTTTAACATTTTCCAGAGTTTCTCCTGCAAGCCATAAGATAGATCAGATAATACCCAGAAGAGCTTCATTATCATATGGTTTCATAATTATACATGATTTTACATTCAAGATAAAATGACTAATATTACAGAGCTCTCTAGAGCACTTTATATCATATCACGCTATGTGTGCCAATATGACAAATCATACATGCTAATAGTTGCAGTTGTTAGCGACATCTGCCATTTTTCCTACTTGACACATGTGCTTATATGCACTTTTTCTCTCTTCATCATTCTGAATTATCAGTTGTTGCAGCCTGAGTACTCTTTTGACTATTATCTAGAATTAGACATGTCAGTAGAAAGCTTTATTTTCAGCAGCTGAGGTTTCTTCATATGGCCCAGATTTTCTTTTGGCTTATTTGAAAAGAAATATCTCAATTAACTTCAATATAGCACACTTGATGCATCAATGAAGCATAATGATACTGATGATCTGTTTATAAGAAAACATGCCGAAAGGGATACTGCTAGCAGAGTATGTTTTGTTTCTACTTGAGATTAGCTGCTACTTACTGCTGCAACACATTCCTACTTGTGTCCAAGATGTCTCTACCAGCCCCAAAAACAAATATCATCTTACTCAATAGGGTCTAAATTCTTTTATGAATGATTTTATAGGGAACATTTACTTTTAATTTTAAAATGATTAACATGGAACCTTGATTATAGCATACTGGCATACTGCTATAATGAAATGTTTGGATACCTATGACATTTGGCTATAAGTTGAACAAATAATATAGTCTATGTTTGAGCAGTTATGAGTGTGAAATGAAACACAGGATGAGTCATCTACAGCATAAACCTTCTGAAAAAAACCAGTAATGTTCACATGAACAAAACAATGCAGAACTTGCCTGTCCCAGTACCAGTACTACATTGGCCTTGAAGGTTTCAATTGCATTGAGAAGTAACTGCAGAGCGTAAAAATGAATTATCACTTACTACACAAAGGGGAACAGTATGAATCTGAAAAATGACCATTAGTTACTTGAAGCCAACCACTAACCTCATACCCAAGGCCTTCAACCCACCCCATTGTATTGATAACCATTCCTGCTGCCCTAGACTCAGCATTGCCAGAGAACTGTTTCTCCAATGTTTTAGCTAGCTCCTTCATAAGAACTTTGTAAACATCCGCATTAATACTGTTGGTAACACAAGCAACGGTTAAGGTGCCAAAGCAGTAGACAAAAGAACAGTGTTAATGCAGAAAGCTCCAAGTAGTATCAACTGCCAAAGAATAAAGTGGAGAGATACCTTGGATTTGGGTGGCCATAGAAGTATACCAGTGGCATCTCCAAGGGAATCCCATCAACTATATCTATAGGTTTCTCAATTGGTGAGGCAGAAATACATCCAGGGATTGTTATAGACCCCTGGCCAATATCTAAATCGACATAAGTAGGCTTCCAGCCCAGTTTGGCAGCCCAGCTAAGGAGCATCTTGCAGAGAGTACTTTTTCCGGAATCTGTTGGCCCCACAACAATCACTCTAGGTCCCTAAGCCAGATATAGCGAGAAAACTTCAGTGAAATAGTCCAGGGAAAAGGAGATAAATATAGGGTCTGGTTGGTTGCTTGTATAAGCCTCAGCCTAAGTCAACATAAACGTATGCAGTGTCTTGGTGTTTGGTTGTTCTGCACAAGCAAGCCGCATTTGATAAAACTGTATTTGATTGTTTACATTTTGTTGCATGTAGTCACATCCATGTTATAGTTGAGGTCTCATGTTTCTATTAGAGGTACGAGGATGAGAATATTTCTTTTTTTTTTGTCTGTGCATCGGCTTGTACAAATCTGTATCGTCTAATACGACTAAATCTGGCGTACTAGCTAATCTAGCATTAGGCCTGCTTTGAGCATTGGGCAAGCCTGCATAAGAGCCTACCAAACACGAGCAAACTGCACTGCAAAAAGCCTAAATAAAATGCTAATGCTAATATAGGCAACCAATCAGACCCATAAGCACAAAAGTCCCGTGCCAAGAACAACAGCTCATTATTCATGTTCAAGTTCAATCTGTGATGATGTTCTGCCACACTCGTACCCTGTTAGGGTTCCAGTAAAATTTATTCCTACACAATCATATGGAACATAGAACCATATTGCAATCTAGATGTTATCATCAACACAGAGCTACATATGATAATTACATTCTGATTTGTCTTTTGAAAATAATGTCAGAATCACACAGGACAATATCACTTGTAGGCTTGCTTATGTCTTTGAA
This sequence comes from Miscanthus floridulus, assembly GCF_019320115.1. Lineage (NCBI taxonomy): Eukaryota > Viridiplantae > Streptophyta > Magnoliopsida > Poales > Poaceae > Miscanthus > Miscanthus floridulus. Next base: position 31,716,024 of record NC_089586.1, on the reverse strand, counting down.
CATTAATAAAGAATTAAAAGTGGCACTATGTCAAATTTCACATTGTTTTACACTCACTCTGACTATCTCTAGGAATATACTAAACTAGCATTCCACACAATTGACCAAAAATTGAGAAACTAACAAGCTGACTAACTAATTGTTCTGAGATAAAGCTTTGCATCTCCTACAGATCCTTAGCTATGTAACAATCCTACAATTGAATGGTCATGAGATGGATTGAATCAGGATAACTCACCTGTGAGGCTTCCATATCGCCCCCCTGAGCTGCAGCAGCCCTCGCCCTTGCCCTACGGGCATCCAGAATGGCGTGCGTGTTGACATAAATTACCATTGGAGTCTGTAACCCACAATAACAAAATCATCTCACCACAGCATCACCCCCAATAACCTCATTATTCCCAAATTTACACAGAAACGATGCCAAAAAAGAGAAGGCCACCGAGCGCTCACCTCGTCAGACGTGTACTCGCTCTCGCTCACCCCGTCCAGTTCCACTGTCGCGCCGTGCCAGGTGAAAACCTGAGCAAACAAACACAAACAGCGACTGAAATCAACACCGACGAACAATGACCGCAAAAGTAGGATGAGGGGCCAACTGGGTTTGCTTACGGCGATCTTGGATCGGGGAGGGACGGGGACCCAGCCCTCCGGGGGCATTTCGGTGCCGAAGATCTCCGCCGTGCCGGTGACGAGGCGCACTCGGAGGGGCGCGTCGGGGAGCACCTCCACACGCAGCTCGCTCTGCGGAGCTAGCTTGTACTGCCGTGGCGGCTGCGGGGTCGCGGCTCCGGCCCCCGCGGTTGTCGCGGCGGCCATGGTAAGGGGGTTTTGGACACGGCGCGACGGCGAGGGTTTGGGCGTGTAACGACAGAGGTACCTACGATCTATTTAGTATTCAACAGTTCAGGCTGTGTTTAGCCGGGTGAAATTTAAGAATTTGGTTACTGTAGCATTTTTGTTTTTATTTGACAATTAGTATTCAATCATGGACTAATTAGGCTCAAAACATTCGTCTCGCGATTTTCAACCAAACTGTGCAATTACTTTTTTTCATTTATATTTAATGCTTCATACACATATCGCAAGATTCGATGTAATGACCACTGTAGCACTTTTTGAGAAAACTTTTTGGAACTAAACGAGGCCGAGTGGCTGGATAGGCGGCCGCAGCTCGCCGTCTAAGTCCAACGCCAACTAAGATAAAACGAACCAGCTTTCCTCCCTCTCCTTTTCTACTCTTCGCTTACAGCTGTTGTGGGAACAACGGACTCACCCGACGCAACGGGACTGCTGGTCACCCATTTCGAACCCGCATATCTTGTACTAGGCCTCCTCACCCTCTTAAACTTTGGGCTTTTCAAGCTTGGCAACTTGTCAGCGGGCCGGACCATGACATCACCCCCCCCATTAGCAACGGCTTGTCCCCAAGCCGTGAACTCCGGGAACCTCTGGAGCCAATCGTCTTCATCTTCCCAGGTGGCCATCCCAGCTAGGGACTCCATCCACTTGATCAATAATTGATGGTAGATACAGTTGTTTCTTGTAATGTCCCGGCGATCCAAGACCAAATGTGGAGTCTACACAGGAGGGATATCTGCAGGTAATGGTGAAAAGGAAACAACACCGGTACCTTTGACAGGCTTCAGGAGTGAAACATGGAAGGCATTATGCACTGAAGAACCTAGAGGGAGTTTCAGCTTGTAGGCAACAACACCAATTTTAGATTCCACTTCATATGGCCTGAAGTATCTGAAAGAAAGTTTGGGGCTAACCCGAGAGGCAACTGATCCTTGAGCATATGGTTGAAGCTTGAGCCAGACACGGTCACCCACCTGAAACTCACGTTCACTACGGTTTTTATCAGCTTGGTGCTTCATCCGTTGCTGGGCACACAACAGTTGTTGCTGAAGGATGGAGTTAACAGATTTCCTCTGTTGAAGCCACTGGTCAAGATCAGGAATGACACAGTCTTGATCCGGGTCAATGCCGAAGTGGTTTGGTTGATGACCATACAACACTTCAAACGGTGAATGTTGCAGAGAAGAATGGTGGTAGGTATTATACCAGAATTCTGCCAAGTGCAACCACTGTGACCATTTGTGAGGGCAGGCTTGTATAAAGCATCGGAGATAAGTTTCAATACACTGATTGACCCGCTCGGTCTGTCCATCACTTTGCAGATGGTAAGCTGAACTCATGCAAAGTTGAGTACCAGTGAGCTTGAATAACTCCTTCCACAGAAGACTGGTGAAAATTTTATCCCTGTCAGAGACTATGGCTGTAGGCATACCATGTAGCTTGTAAATATGTTTCATGTACTGTTGAGCCACAGTGAGTGCAAAAAAAGGATGTTTCAGCTTCACGAAGTGGGAATACTTCGAGAACTTGTCAACCACCACTAAGATACAGTTATAGCCTGATGAAATTGGGAGACCTTCAATAAAGTCCATGGTGACCACAGTCCATGCTTGAGATGGCACAGGCAAAGGTTGGAGCAACCCTGGATAAGGAACACGTTCAGTTTTTGCCTGTTGACAGACAACACATTCAGATACAAAGACTTTGATGGTGGTCTTCATATGTGGCCAGTAGAATAGTTTGCTCACTCTATGGTAAGTGACCAAGAACCCAGAATGACCACCTATGGGGGTGGCATGCAACTGTTCAATAACCTTAGTCTGAAACTCAGGAGAGTGTCCCAACCAGATAACCCCTTTGTATTTAATGATACTCTAATGCAGACTGAAGTTGCCTAAGGGGTTATGTAAAGCTAGTGAGCTTAACATCTTTTGTGCAACTGCATTTGAGTCGTAACTGAGCTGTAAGTTTTGAAGCCACAGTAATAGCGTTGAGATAGCATCAGGATGTGGAGCTCGTGACAAGGCGTCAGCGGCAGAATTGGTGGTGCCCTTCTTGTAACTGATCTTATATTGGTAACTCATCAATTTTGTCAAAACTTTTTGTTGCCAATATGTATAGAGTCTCTGATCAGAAAGGTGGGTGAGGCTCTTGTGATCGGTATTGATGACAAACTCTGCAGGTTGCAAATAAGCCTTCCACTGATCTATGGCCAGCAAAATTGCCAAACTTTCCTTCTCATATGTGGACAACCCTTGTGTCTTGGACCCCAAAGCTTTGCTGATGTAAGCGATTGGATGTCCATCCTATCGCAGAACTGCCCCTATGCCTGTTTCAGATGCATCCGTTTCAATAACAAATGGTTTTGCAAAATTGGGAAGTGCAAGAACTGGAGCAGACACCAGAGACTTCTTTAACAGATGAAAAGCCTCTTCACAGATAGTAGTCCAGAGAAAAACCTTGCCCTTTTTAAGAAGATTAGTAAGTGGCCTGGCTATCATACCGAAGTTCTTCACAAATCGCCTATAATAGCCGGCTAAACCCAGAAAGCTCCTGACATCTTTGACAGATTGTGGTGAAGGCCAAATCTGAACATCTCTAATTTTGCCTGGGTCAGTAGAAACTCCATTAGGACTAAGAACATGACCCAAATAAGAGAGTTTTTTGCTGGGCAAATGAGCACTTATATAGTCTGACTTTGAACTGATTGGCCTAGAGCAACTGGAAAACCAGTTGTACATGTTGTACATGATCTGCATATGTCTTGCTATAAATCAATATGTCATCAATGAACACCACGACACATTTTCTCAGTAGTGGAGCCAAAACATGATTCATAATAGATTGGAAGGTGGCTGGTGTACCTGTGAGACCATATGGCATGACCAAGTATTCATAGTGGCCATGATGTGTTTGAAATGCTGTCTTGTACTGATCTTCAAGAGTGACTAAAATTTGGTGGAACCCAGACCTTAAGTCTAATGTGGTGAACCATGCAGCTCCATAAAGCTCCTCAAAAAGTTCTTCAACAATGGGCATAGGAAACTTATTTTTGACTGTATAAGCATTGAGCCTTCTATAGTCGACATAGAGTCGCCATTCACTAGATTTCTTTTTGACCAAAAGGGCAGGAGAGGCAAATGACTGGTACTTTCTTGTATCATGTTGGATTTCAGCAAATGAGCCACTTGCTTTTCAATCTTGTCCTTCTGAGATGGAGTGTATCTGTATGGCTTAAGCCTAAAGGGTTGAATGCCAGGAACCAAAGGAATAGAATGTGTGAGAGTGTTGTTGAGAGGAGTACCAGAAGGCTCGTCAAATAAGTCAGCAAACTGAGTAACTAACTCTCGAATTTCAGGGTGTAATGCCTGTGCAACTAGTTCAGCAGGCTGTTCAATAGAATATAGCTCCACAATACCCCAAACTAAATCTTGTTTCTCCATTGCTATGAGCTGATTCAAAGTTATCTCATTAACATTAGCCACAACATCTTGAACCCCATGTAGCCGAATAGTAGAATTTTGGTGGTTGAAACTAAACCACTTCTCCTTCCATTGAATTTGCATAGGACTAAAAGTTTCAAGCCACTCCATGCCTAATATAGCATCATAGCACTACAGAGGAAGAATTTTGAAGGTTGTAGTAAACATGACTCCTTGTGCTGTCCAAGAGCAATTGACCACCTCATGGGAGCAGGCAAGGGTGGCACCATTAGCTACCTTGACTGACATAGAGTGTTTTAAGAGAGTCTAGGGATGTAAATCAGCGGCCATGTGCTCACTAATGAAGTTGTGAGAACTACCAGAGTCCACAAGAATAATAGCAGGTTTCTGATGAATGTAAGCATGAATCTTAAGTGTGTGAGCTGCACAGGTGCCTTTAACAACCTGGTCAGAAAGAGCCATCAATTCATCAGGATCTGAATCAGAATTGGATTCATTAGAACAGTCAACAGAGTTTCCCAAGAATTGCCAAACTTCTTCTATGACGTTTAAGGGAACAGTAGCTGGACACTTGTGTTGTGGTCCCCATTTGCCACCACACTTGAAACAGAGTCCTCTAGCTTTCCTGTAAGTCATCAGTGCAGATAGCTTCTCATCAGGCTTGGCAATTGGTTCGGAAGTTGGTGGTTTAGCAATCAAAGACTGAGCTGGAACTATCCCAGAAGTTGTTGTGGTCCTGATTGCAGCTTTGTGAGAGACATATCTGTCTAGTTTTTTGAAATCTCGGACGATAGGTCTAGCCAGTACTTCTTCCTACAAAATGGCAAGAGAGCTCGCAGTATCAAGGTCTTTTGGTTTGTGTAATAAAAGAGTTGTTCTAATTTTAGGTTTCAGACCATCTATGAATTTGCCAGTGAGTATAGCAGGATTAACGAGTGGGTCATGGGCAAGCAACTGGTGCATGAGATCATCAAATAGAGTGATATACTATGGCAAAACCTTCTAAATTATAGGACCCACTTGCACCTATCACTGTCCAACGACCTTTGACATCTATGCATATGTGCCCGGTAACTTAAGAAGACTGTCGGGTGTCCTCGGAGAACCTCAAATTATCCATGATTTTCGAGCAGGATCACATTATAGAGTCATTGTAGTATTACAACGGTTTATTCAAATATATATACATCAGAGTAAAAGTAGCGGAAGACTTACAATAACATAATTTACAAACCATCTGTTTCAAACCATACAACTAAGTTCGATAATTAATACAAAACAAAGTAGTGGAGTGGCATTATACATAATACAAAACACACAAATGGATTGCCCTGCCCAAGGGCCACACATTTACTTATCATCATCGCTTTGAACAACAGTCATGCAGCATGGCCCAAAACAGACCTGCTCATGAGCCTCACCTGCAACAAGGGTCAACGAACCCTGAGTACAAAAGTACTCAACAAGGCTTAACCAAAATAGAAACTGATAGAACTTAGTAATGCAGGCTCAGGGATTCAAGGTATGGCTTTAGCAATAATCAAAGTTCTTTTGCGTAAAAGCTCTTTAACAAAATTCTTTATATCAACATTTAAAACTTCATAAAGATCATATACAAAGCTAACATGACCTGTATTGAGATCATGAAACTTCATATCCAACACCTTCACAAACCATTCTCAAGTTTCAGTTATTAAACTACGATGATGAACAGTGAGTTGAGTCTCCATAACCAAGGAGCAACGACGATTTGAACCGATTAAACTCAGCTGGGAATTCCAGACCATACGACATATGCAGGTCCCCGACCTACATATACCAACCTACCCTCAGGTCCTCTAAAATAAGAACGGGTCCGTGCCACCTGAGAATACAGTATTCCACCAATCCAGCCCATTGTTACGTGGGTACACGCTATTCTCGCCATCTCTCCACTCTCAGTGCGTGAGTAGCCATTCTCGTAATAGAATCGCCAAGTTAAGGCTTACCGGAGTATGTGGTTAGTACTACAAAGTCTCACCTCATGCAATTCAACAACGGACGGACCTTAATTGACATAGGCAGAAAGAACCCGCTCACAAGACCTCCATGTCTTGTGGCTCTCACACACCGAGTCCGTCTGGTCTAGATTTATTACTCCACATTCCCATATCACATGATAACATAGTAACCAAAGTTCCATTTAAAACTTGCAGGTGACAGGAAATCCCCTGACTTTCATCGTTCTAAGCATAGCTAAGCATAACTAGGCATATACGAATTAAAATTGGTAACAAGGTAGATATGGAAAAACAAGGTTGGTAATGCACCAATTAGGTTTTCACTTAACTCCTAATCACTTAATGCAATAAAGAAAAGCAAAAGCGAAATCAATTTGTAAATCACAAGGTAGGTTAAATGCATCAGGGGCTTGCCTTCGTTGACGGAAAAGTTAGGATCCGGAGTCGTTCCACAATTATCAAACTCGACCTCAACAGGCGGATTAACTTCCTCAACCACTTGATTAACTACCACGTGCCCACCTTCATTCACTACACGTAGTAACAATGCCATGTTTAACATGATGTGAGATACAAAATATGATGCTCAATGATGGATGCAAAATTAACAACTTGAATACAACTTTCCTTCGTGGTACAGTTACAAGTCAAACTAACTAAACCTTTTTCGTAACACTTAATTCCATTGACAAGGATACATTATCAACTAATGACCCAAGGTCATCACTCAATCCAAATTCAATCAAAACATAAATCATTAAAGGTTACTATTTGCTTTTATGAATTAATTATTTAATTACAAATTATGAAATAAATCAACTTATTCCAATTGACCTCAAAATTTTTGTAAATGTTCATCTCATGATAACTAAGTGGCAAAACAAGTTTCATAATTTTTGGATAAAGAAATAAGCCTAGAAAATCATGGAAACTCATTTATTAATTAATTGAGCATTTTTATCACATTCAAAAATTACTGAAAATCAACATTTCATATTTTTCCTAAATAATATACATCACATAGAAGTCACACAAAAATTTTCATAATTTTTGGAGCTCCAAATAATTCTACACAAAAATAACAAAAAGATACACTATTCATTCATCTCTGAAAATAGAAAATTTCATTTTCAAACCGCTGAGTCACTGACAGCCCGACCCCACATGTCATCTCCTTCCTCCCACGCTGACCATGGCGGCAGCAGCTTTGACTGGCGAAATCTCATCGACGGCGAGGTCACCGGCGACGGCCAAGGTACTTACATGACCACAACACCACGGTGCATCGATTTGTGACACTAACTAGACCTAACACGAACTAGACTGAGCACGATGCCGGCCACAGCGGCCATGACGGTGCGGCGACACTACGCCGACGAAACAAGTGCGGTAGCGGTTAAATAAACAGCTCGGGAAGAACCAGAAGCTCACCCCGAACACGTTGAAGGCGATGGACGAGCCGGAGGAACAATGGATAGGTGGGTCGACGGTCACAGCGATCATGGCGGAGCAATCTTCGACGACGACAATGTTCCGATGGCTGCGATGGACAAAACGGTCAACCAACTGGGCACAAAGCACCATGGCATCGTGGCGAAGCTAAAGGCATGCTCATCAAGGGCAGAAACACACCGAAGAACGCTGGCCACGGTGATGCGGACTCGACGGTGGTACTACCGGCCACGGGGAAGAAAGCGACGCACAGCGAGTTCCCGACGAAGTCAGGTGACCAGAGCTGGCTAGCTAGGTGCGCAAGGACTAGGCGAAGCTATGAAACACTTTGCTGAGATGGTACAATCGCTAGATCGACGGCGAGAGCTCAACGGAGGTGATCGGCGATGTCGGGAAAAACAGAGCAAGGGAACGGGGATGAACGGCGACGGTCAAGGCTAAATAGCACGGCTTAGAAGCGCAAGGAAGCCACGCCATGGCCTTTCCCGTGCCAGCGCGACGCCGAAGATGGCCACGACCACGACTGGAACCGAGAAGAAAGTCACCGGCGATGTAGCTTAAGCGGCGAGCACTGTTCCACTTAATTACAGAATTGTCATTCATCTAAATTTCCAAATTACTCCCAAATTTGTATAACAACTCAAAAATCTCCAAAAATAAAAGTTGTTCAAAATGCAAAGTTCTACAACTTTGCTTTTATAACCACCCCCTAATTCGGTCTACATTTTGAAATGAAAATTTGAATTCAAATAGGGAACATTTAAAGAATTACGCCTTTTCAAATTACTTCAAATTTTTTTAAACAACTTTGAAAACTCCAAAAACAAACTTTGAACAACTCAACAAGCTTTACATTTTTGCTTTAAGACTTAACCCCAAAATATGCTTCAATTTTGAATTAGGTTTTTCGGGGTAAAACAAATCGCTAGAAATCAGGGTTTTCAGAAATTCAAATCCAAACAAAACTTTGAACTTGATCCAAACCTTACAAGGCAACACATATAACATAAATGTAAACTTGTTTTAGTGTATGCATATCAAAGTTTTCACTAAGGCCAAATGCTTTGCAATGCATATGATGACATGGCCGGTTTTAGTATTTAAAACACCCGAGGTGTTACAATCCTTTCCCCTAAAAGAAATCTCATCCCGAGGTTCAAAGTCATAGGATAAGTAATGGAAAAGGAAATGTGTCAATCCAAAAATACCCAAAACTTGTTCATAAAATAGCTAAAATCCCTTTATAAACATGGTTCGTATCAACAGAGCAAAACTAACATTCTTCTATATTGACGCAAGAAACTCTGGAAATTTTTCTAACAAGTAATCTTCAGATTCCCAAGTAGCTTCTTCTTCTGAATGTTGATTCCATTGTATTTTGTAGAATTTGATTATCCTTCTTCGAGTAACATGATCTTTCTGATCCAAAACTCAGATAGGATATTCAGAATAAGTCAAATCCGGTTCAAGTTCCACTCCTTCAACCTCAGCATTCTGCTCAGGCACTCGGAGACACTTCTTCAATTGAGAAACATGGAACACATTATGTATAGCTGATAGATGTTCTAGTAATTTCAAGCGATATGCCACTTTTTCATACCTCTCTAAAATTTGAAATGGTCCAATATATCGAGGTGCCAACTTGCCTTTAACACCAAAATGGGTAACTCCCTTTATTGGTGATACTTTCAAATATACAAAATATCCCTTGTTAAACACCAATGGTCTACGTCGTTTATCCACGTAACTCTTTTGTTGGGACTGAGCTATCTTCAAATTACTCTGTATTTGCCTAACCTTGTCTTCTGTTTCTTTCACTAGGTTAACTCCAAAGAACCTTCTTTCTCTGGGCTCAGACCAACTCAGTGATGTTCTGCATCTACGACCATAGAGTGCTTCAAATGGAGCCATTCTAATGCTTTCATGATAACTATTATTGTATGAAACTCAACCAAAGGTAAGCATTCATCCCACTTATTGGAATAGTTAAGGACACAACACCTTAACATATCTTCAAGTACTTGATTGACTCTTTCGGTCTGACCATCAGTCTACGGATGATAAGCTGTACTATATAGTAGTTTGGTACCCAATGAAGAATGCAATTGTTTCCAAAAGTTGGAGATAAACTATGTACCCCTATCGGACACAATGGTCTTTGGTACCCCATGGAGGCTCATGATTCTTGCTAAATATATCTTGGCATATTGGACAGTGGGGTATATACTCTTAACTGGAAGAAAATGTACTGATTTGGTTAGGCGATCTACAATCACCCATATTGAGTCAAATCCCTTTGATGTCTTGGGTAGACCAACAATAAAGTACATACTAATGTCCTCCCACTTCCAAGCTAGAATAGGTAATGGTTGTAACTCTCCAGCGGATCTCAAATGTATAGCTTTCACCTTTTGACAAGTATCACACTTAGCTATATATCTAGCAATCTCTATTTTCATTTTAGTCCACCAAAATCTTTGTTTCAAGTCATGGTACATCTTGTTGCTTCCCGGATGGATAGATAACCTAGTAGCATGTGCCTCTTCAAGAATTGACTGTCGCAACTCAGGGACTTTTGGTACCACCAGGCGATCCTTGAACCATAGCACACCCTCATCATCAATACTGAAGCATTCTGTTTTTCCATTCCTGACTCTTTCCTTGATATGGGCTATACCCTTGTTTTCTTTCTGAGCAGCAATAATCTGGTCTTAAATATTGGCTTCAATAATAATGTTGGTCAAGCTACCTTGTTGAATTACCTCTACATTCAACTTCTCCATCTCTTGACATAAGGTCAGACCCATTGTTCTTACTGTCAGGCAATTGTAATAACTTTTGCGACTGAGGGCATCTGCAACCACATTTGCTTTACCCGAGTGATAATGTACCTCTAAGTTATAATCTTTAATCAGTTCTAACCATCTTCTTTGTCGCATATTCAATTCTGACTGAGTAAAAATATACTTCAAACTCTTGTGGTCTGTATAAATATGGCATGTATTACCAAGCAAGTAATGCCGCCAAATCTTTAGAGCATAGACCACAGCTACTAATTCCAGATCATGAGTCGGATAGTGTTCTTCATGTTGCTTAAGTTGCCTAGATGCATAGGCAATGACTCGGCCTTCTTGCATCAATACACATCCAATACCAATACCCGAAGCATCACAATAAACATCAAACGGCTTCTCGATATCAGGTTGGGCTAATACTGGTGCAGTGGTCAATAGTCTCTTCAAAGTCTAGAAAGCCTCTTCATAATCTGATGACCAGACAAACTTGACTTGGTTCTTCAACAACTCAGTTATGGACTTTGATACTCTAGAGAAATCTAGAATAAAACGACGGTAATACCCCGCCAATCCTAGAAAACTCCGAACTTGATGAACTGCGGTTGGCGGTTTCCAATCAAGCACATCCTTAACTTTACTTAGATCAACAGCAACTCCTTCAGCTAACAAGACATGTCCAAGAAACTGTACTTCCTTAAGCCAAAATCACACTTGCTAAACTCGGCATATAGTTGATGTTCTCTCAAGCGAGTCAGAACAATTCTGAGATGTTTTGCATGTTCTGTCTTGTTCTTAGAATACACTAAGATGTCATCAATAAACACCACTACAAACTTATCTAGCTCAGGCATGAATACTGAATTCATCAGATATATGAAATGAGCTGGAGCATTTGTCAAACCAAAAGACATTACCAAGTATTCATATAATCCATATCTTGTGGTAAATGCCATTTTGGGAATATCCTCAGGCTTTATCTTGATTTGGTGATATCTTGACCTCAAATCTATCTTGGAGAAAACTTTGGCACTAGCCAGTTGATCAAAAAGCAAATCTATCCGAGGTAAGGGATACTTATTCTTGATGGTCACTTCATTCAACGAACGATAGTCGACACATAACCTCAGGGTCTCATCTTTCTTTTTCACAAAAATTGCCGGACATCCCCAAGGTGATGCACTAGGTTGGATAAACCCCTTCTCAATCAATTCTTGCAACTGAGTCTTCAACTCGGCTAATTCCTTGGGTGGCATCCTATAAGCTCTTTGAGAAATTGGAGCTGTTCTAGGTTTCAACTCTATGTTAAACTAGACATCCCTATCAGGTGGTAGACCGGGTAAATCTTCAGGAAACACATCAAGAAATTCACACACTACCAGGATATCTCTAATCTCTTTGACGGCAGTTGCACAAACTTTGCCCACTGATCTTCTTAAGGTTGGAAGTTGGATAAGAAGTTGATAATTACTATCTGACAAACTCACCCTTATAGTTCTATTCAAAGCATCTATAACAGCCTTATGCTGATACATCCAATTCATTCCCAAAATTACATCTATATCCTGATCCTTTAGGATAATCATGGTAGTGGGAAAAATATGCCCACCCAGGTTTATGAGTGCCTGGTATACCATTTTCTTAGTACACAGACGTCCTCTGGGTGACTGTATAAAGAAATTTTCCTTTGTTGCCGCAATAGGAATTTCATGCTTCACGACAAATGTTCTATTGATAAATGAATGAGATACACCCAAATCAAAAAGCATGACTGTAGGATGATTGGTAACAGGAAACATACCCATCATCACTGGCTCTCCTTCAGGAATCTCCCCGGCTTGAATATAGAAAACCCTTCCTGTCTTCCTTTCATCTTTGCCCTTCTGAGCATTCTGATTGTTATTCTTATTCTGTGCTTGACCCTGTGGTTGATTGACAGGGGCCTTCTGATAATTTGGATTAGACTACCTTGGATACGGACATTCTCTCAAGAAATGACCAGGCTTGCCACAATTGAAACAGGGATACTTGTGACCCTGGGGCATTGAAGCAGGAACCCTAGAAGTATATGTCTGTTGTAGATTCCGATAAGTTATAGCAGGACAGACATTTGATTGTTGCCCGGCTTGAAACTACGGCGGACGATAGGGAGGACGATAATGGTTTACTAGATGATAAATCATCCTCTGCCTCTTTTGATTTCCATCAAAAGATCCTGATGGCACACTCTTTTTCTTTTTGATCTCCTTATGTTGCTGATACTTTTCTTCTGAAGCAATTGCAATATTCACGGCCTCATGATAAGTGACATTGGTACAAGTAGTCATCATTGTCTGCAGCTTGGTATTCAGACCTCTCATAAACCACCTCTTCTTCTTGGCATCAGTATTGACATGTTCAGATGCATACTGTGACAGGTGATTGAATCTTCCCACATACTGCATCATGGTTTGGTCCCCTTGCTTCAAAGCAAGGAACTCATCCAGCTTCATAGCCATCACTCCTTCTGGAATATAGTGGGCTCTGAAGGCAGTACGGAACTCAGCCCAAGTTATTGGAATGCCAGCTGGTTGCATAGCCACTAAGTTTGCCCACCAAGCACTTGCTGCTCCTCGAAGTTGCTGGGTGGCAAACGCAGGTTTCTGATACTCTGTGCATGGAATAAGATCAAATTTATGCTCCATAGTCTGAAGCCAATCATCAGCCTCCAGTGGTTCATCTACCTTAGTGAACACCGGTGGTCTTGTATCTGTAAAATCAACATATGTAGCCTCCTACCTGTTGTGATGGCGACCATGGTTTCCTTACACCATATTCTGATTACTCTGAGCTATCTCTCGAAGCAATTGAGCATTTTCAATATTCACATTGACAAGGGCGGCGATAGCATCAGCTAGATTTGGTGGAACTAGTGGTGGATCAGGAATGCCGTCCTCATCTTGTGAAGTACCAGGAATATGCGAACCCCGCGTACGACGCATTTGTTCATAACAAACCAAACTTTACTCACAAGTCTTTATTGAACTGCAACAAGAGCTTACTCCAAAACACATTACATAGGGTTTACTAATTTGTACACAAGACCGCATCTAAACAAGACTACTTAACTTTAACTAGAACTAACTATTATACAACTCTACTCCTTTCCTCGATCACTTCAAACTTCGGGCTCGGTATCCATTCCGGAATTATTTCCGCCCTCATTATCACTTTCATTGATCATCACTAATTCTTCTAGATCTTCTTCTTCTTCTTCTAATTCACTATCATCGGCAAGGATAACACCTGGGTCCATTGCATCAGCTTGAGGTTCATGATTAGGGTCTAGGAGATTGCTTAGCCTATGAACTTCTTCATGAGAGTAGTATTATGTTCTTCTAAATCTTCCACATAAAATTCTAGCTCATGAGTTCTAGCTCTAGCTACATCTTCTCTATGCCACGCTTCATTCCTTCCCTCCACCATACGAACTAACATACGTTCGCAGTTCCTGTGAGCGGTGGTGAGACGCCTCAATTGATCCTGTAATTCTCCTACCTGGATGGCATCCAAGGCCCTATCCCTAGTAGCTTGTGCTAACTCTATAGAAATCCTCTATATCTTTGCCTGGGGATCAGGCCTAGAGCTGCTACTGCTAGCACCGTCATTTCTAGGGGCAAGTTGGTGGCGAGGAACTCCTTTGGGTCCAATGGACTTACGGGGTGTCATCTTGGTACGAGCCATACTATAGGGAGCAAGATTAGTCCAAGTAAGACAATCTGACAACAGTCTCAATAACAGTAGGGTGGACTACACAACTCAACCCAAACTCACTATTCAACCTAGACTCAGAGGCGAAGGAAGTAACAAGTGAATTAATTATGATGCATGAATCATTCTTACGAACAAAAACATCAAAGCTCATGAAGTACATAAACAACAATTGTTTTTATATAGGGGGCCCATGTTCGTCATCCCCCTGAATCTCCCCCCCGGCGTCTCCTTTCAATGGCATACCGTGTTCCTATCGTTGATAATCCTTGGACACCTAGGGAGTAATATGGGTGTCTTCATGGAGCCTATGATAGATGAGTTGATCGATGCTTGGGTCAAAGGGGTGTGGACATATGACCGAGCTACAAAGACTAGCTTCAAAATGCACGCCTAGTACCACTACTCCCTGCACGACTTCCTGGTGTACGGGTTAATGTGTGCCTGGTGTGTTCAGGGGAAGTTCCCATGCCCAATATGTAAGGAAGCTGTGAGGTTCATATGGTTGAAGAAGGGTGGCAAGTATTCGTCGTTCGACAAACATCATCAATTCCTCCCTCTTGACCATCCATTCAGAGAAGACGTCAAGAGCTTTACGAAAGGTGTCAAAGTGACGGACCCTAGACCACGCTTGAGGACTGGGGCGAAGGTTCATGCTCAGATAGATGCTCTCGTGCCCAATGAAGATGGTGGTTTCGTAGGATATGGTGAGCAACATATGTGGACTCATAAGTCCGGCTTGACGAGTCTCCCCTATTTCGATGACCTCCTACCGCCCCATAACATTGATGTCATGCACACTAAAAATAATATCGCTGAGGCACTTTGGGCAATGCTCATGGACACTGACAAGTCTAAGGACAACCCTAAGGCTAGAGTGAACCTGGCGACGTTGTGCGATAGGCCAAACCTAGAGATGCGGCCTCCTGCAACAAGAAAGCAGTGGAGAAGGCCTAGGGCCCCCTATGTCTTGAAAATCGATCAAAGGAGGGAAGTACTTTGATGGATCAAGAATTTAATGTACCCTGATGGGTATGCAGCGAATCTAAGCAGAGGAGTGAACTTAGAGACTCTGTGAGTCAATGGGATGAAGAGTCATGACTACCACATATGGATTGAGCGGATACTTCCGTTGATGGATCAAGACTATGTCACTGAGCATGTCTGGCTAGTGCTGGCAAAGTTGAGCTACTTCTTTCGTCAGCTTTGTGCCAAGGAGCTATCTTCGACCGTCATTACAGAATTAGAAACTATGGCACCTGAGTTGGTCTGTGAGCTTGAGAAGATATTTCCACCTGGCTTCTTCTTGCCGATGCAGCATCTGATTGTGCACCTCCCGACCGAGGCATGGTTGGGGGGCCCATGCAGGCCCGTTGGTACTATCTAATCGAGCGATGTCTAAAGACTCTTCACAAGAAATATACAAATAAAGCCAGAATTGAGGCTTCCATTGCAGAGGCTAGCATTCGGGAGGAGGTTGCAAACTTCACGACATCCTACTACAAGCCAAACCTTCCTAGCAAGCATAATCCACCCCCTCGTTACAATGCTGGCGAAGTTGAATCGACCCTCAACCTTTTCAAATGCCAACTAGGCAGCGCAAGTGGATCGACCCCCAAGAGATTGGATCTAGAAGAGTGGCACAGAATCATGCTATATGTGTTCACCAACCTTGTTGAGGTTGCGCCATTCATTAAGTAAGTTCTCAACGAACTTATTTCAATACGATGTCACTATTCTGTATCGAACCCCATTGATTCTCTTTGGTATAGGGAATTTGTTCGTCAAGAGTGGCATCAATCAAGGGATCCTACCCCGCACGAACATGATACCCTTCTTTCAGAGGGTGCAGGAGCTGGGAGGCCTGATTTCATTTCTTGGTTCAAACAAAAGGTCGTACGTTCGTCGATATTCCTTAGTAGCTCGTACGTTCCAATAGTATAACGATGTATCATGCTTGAGCTTGTAGGCACAAACCAATGCGTCCATGAGTGACGAGTTGAGACAGGTTGCAAATGGCTTCAAGTTAAGGGTGAAGTCATATACCAGTTATGACATGAACGGATATCGCTTTCACACGTCAAGACACGAGCAGACTCGGCCCGGTTGGAAAACCACCAACAGCTAAGTTTTTACGCCGGGCACTAATGGCGTCGAATACTATGGAATAATTGAGGAGATCTATGAACTTGAATATGAGGGTCGGGTACCTCTTACTCCTGTCATATTCAAGTGCCACTGGTTTGATCCTGGACGAACGAGACGGACCCCTCATCTTGGGCTAGTCGAGATTAGGCATGATTCCGTCTATAAAGGAAAAGATGTCTATAATGTGGCTCAATAGGCCGTGCAGGTGTATCATACGCCATACGCGTGCCAAGACAAAGAACATCTTAAGGGTTGGTCTATTGTGCACCAGGTATCTTCGCACAGTAACTACCTGTTCCAAACGATGAAGATTACCACTTCGACACAAACACATATGATGGAGAGTTCTATCAAGCAGATGGGCTACAAGGGAGCTTTGAGATAGTCTTACTCGGTGTGACAACCGCCATGGAAGTAGACAATGAAACGGTTGATGACGAGGACCCTGGAGATGTAGTGCTAAATTCGAAGGACATTCAAATGCTTGAGCGATTCCATTTAGGCAAAGACAATGAAGAAGACACAGAACCTTCGGATAGTGTTACCCATTTGGACAATTTTGACAGTGATGATGAGACCTATGACCCCAATCATGAAGATTATTCCTAAACCATGTAATACTATATTTTTTATTAAATTTTGTTATGTTTATTCATTTTGAACTATTTGACATGTATGTACTAACGCTTGTTGTTCATTCTTTGTACATTGCAGGTGACAGAACAAAGATGGTGGGCAACGCGGAGGCGGTTAGGGCGCTCCGTGGCTCAGATCACAATCTGAGCACTGAGCCCCTTGAGACAGAGGTGATCGTAAGGCTGGGGCAAGGCAGAAAGCATGGGCGGTTGTGGATTGCAGACGGCGCCGACTCCTCGAGCTCTGCACCCTCTCTCTCCGACGTGAGGGCACAGAGCATGGCCAGAAGCCTTCCCATACGTGCACGGCCTACTTCAATACTGTCGTGGGTCGACGAACTTCAGGTAATTCCGGTTTCACTCGTCGTACATTAAACGTTACACACATTGATCAGATTTGCAATACTAAAACATGTGATTGAAACACTGCAGGCCGAGCTGGCAGAGACAAGGGAGACGCAAGCGCACCTGACCGCAGAGCTAGAGGCCACGAAGAAGCAGATGGCGGACATGTATCAGATCATGCAAACCATCGGGCAAGCATCGAGTGTCCAAGTGCAGTTGCCAGCTCCATCTCCGGTTCAACACTTCACTCCTGTGAGTATGAAAATTTAATGCGTTCGTGCCGTTGGGATTGTCGGCCTTCGTGCCGTTGTGATTTTTGGTCTTCGTGCCGTTGGGATTGTCGGCCTTCGTGCCGTTGTGATTGTCGGCCTTCGTGCCGTTGTTTCTTGCAGGTTGGAAACCTCCCCGTGCAGAGGAGGTGCTGTCGAAATTTTCAATTTTGAGTCTAACATATGCAATCTCTTCTCTTTTGTGCAGCCTCCGTCGGCGGGTTCAAACAATCCCGCTACCGTGTCACCGGCGGCTGATCGCGTCAACCCTTCGCCGCAGTCCAGTCCTTCACCGCAGTCTGGGGGGCCACACCTGCAGTCTTTGTCGCCGCAGTAGGGATGTTGAACTTTGTGATGTTGAACTTGTAATAATAAACTTATGATGTTGAACTTTGGTGCATTTGTGATGGATTTTCGATGAATTTATTAAATATGCGTGTGCTTGTGATATATAATGCATGTTGGTGATATAGATGTGATGATTGATGTATATATATATATATATATATATATATATATATATATATATTGTCTGTTACAATGGAATGTAAATTTTTTTTTTGCAATTCTCGGGGTCTTTGCCGAGTGCCATGGGCAAGGCACTCGGCAAAGATTTTTCAAAAAATATATATATATATATATATAATTTCTTTGCCGAGTGCCTTGCCGCGGCACTCGGCAAAGTATTTTTTTTAAAAAAATTCAGAAATTCTTTGCCGAGTGCCTAAACAGGGGCACTCGGCAAAGAAATTATTTAAAAAAAAATAAAAAAAACTTTACCGAGTGCTTGGGCAGGGGCACTCGGCAAAGTAATAAAAAAAAAACTTTGTCGAGTGCCTGGGCAGGGGCACTCGGCAAAGTACTTTTAAAAAAAAATAAAAAAAAACACTTTGCCGAGTGCCTGGGCTGGGGCACTCGACAAAGTAATTTTTTTTTTTAAAAAAATTGCCGAGTGTTGGGTCGGGCACTCGGCAAAATAACCGATAACGGCCGGCGCCGCAACGGCCGAAAATATTTTGCCGAGTGCCGCCCCAAGCACTCGGCAATTTTTTTTTATTTTGCCGAGTGCCCGGATAAAAAGCACTCGGCAAAGACCCTTTGCCGAGAAAAATTTTGCCGAGCGGACTTTGCCGAGTGCAAAGGGCTCTTTGCCGAGTGTAAAAACACTCGGCAAAGCCGCGGCCTCCAGTAGTGCGAGTCCAAATCCAGAGGTTATGAATTCTGAAAATAATTATAATAACTCAAATTATGTACAAGAAGAAAAACTATTCATACCGGGTCGTAGGACAAACTGGCATGGATACCTCCGCGACTATCTAGGTGTGGATGCTCTAACTGGCATGGATCGTTAATAATTAAGTTTTCGTGCCCGTTCATAACATCAAAGGTTTATCACTGCCAATGTGTTATGAACTGGCATTAGTAGAAATTGCATGACCACATGATAGAAGTGGATGAAAGAATGACGACAATAGTTTTATGCTAAGAAATTGTCTGGTGGCCGTAGAAAAAAAAAAGAAATTGTCTGGTGGTCGATATATGTTTTTTCGTGCTTATGCATCATGTTAGATGAATAAAGAGATGACTAATATAATCAAACAAATGAAAAAACAATTTGCAAAAAAATATTTAATAAAAATCCAAATATTATAACTAAAGGAAAAAATAGCGACCCGAGATATTTACGCAGGTGTCCTTGCTAGTTCTATGTGTTTTTTTATAGCAAACCATCACACAATTGAAAAAAAAAAGACCCTGAAAAATCTTAAACATCTTCTACTAGGCTACGATTGGTGTTCGATGGGATGGCAAAAGGTAACCTACTTTTTAGTAGAAGACCAGAACTTAGAACCTGACCGATGGGTATATCACTAGCTACCTGATACCCAACGACCACACGGCAAGCACATGTTTACCAGTGGTCACTATCTATACCTCTGGATCGGTCGAGGAGTGTGGTGTGATTTCATATGTTTTTATCTTCGATGTGCTTTCGGAGTTTGGATTACTTGGAGCTTGCAAACCTAATTAAAGAGTGGTGAACTCCTCAGCTTGGTGACTGCTGTCCAAGAGCTCTGGAACACGTGGGAGATCCACTGCCTGATCCTCGGCAGCCTCTTCCTGCAAGTCTTCCTCTTTGTCTTTGCTGGTTTGCGGAGGCGCAGCGCGTCGCCCGTGCTGCACACCGTGCTGTGGCTGCCCTACCTATCGGCCGACTCTGTGGCCATCTTCGTGCTCGGCCACCTCGCAGTCCACGCGAGCGAGCCGGGCCGGCAGGTCATCTACTTCTGGGCGCCGTTCATGCTGGTCCACCTGGACGGGCAGGACACCATCACAGCCTTGTCGAGGCAGGGCAACGAGCTGTGGAAGCGGCACCTGCTGGGCTTGGTCTCCCAGGTGGTGGTCGCCGGGTACGTCGTGGCCAAGGCTTCTTGGCCGGAGGTCCGGCTGACGTCTGCCATGGTGCTAATATTCTTTTCTGGGTGCCTCAAGTACGCCGAGCGTACTTTGTGCCTCTACCTTGCGAGCCCAGAGAATCTTAGGTCAGGCGTCCTGGCTCGTCAGTCAGAAACGCTACATAAGCTTCAGGATACCGAGGACAAGAAAGGCTTTCGTTACCTCGTTGGTCTTGGGAGCAGAAACGAATCCAGAGCCAACAAAATGAAGAAAAAACTTGATAAGATATGCAGAGGAAGTTCTAGTGTGTTGAATTGTTGTCCAATGAAAGTTTGAGAGACATCTTGTCAGTGGAAGCTCCCTTGAATGGCGAAAAGATCGTTTCATTTGCGGGAGATCAGCTACCCGGCGTGCTCGAGTGGTTTGGGTCCATGTCAGGTCGATGCAAGGTCTATGAGCATGTGGGGGCAGTTCTTGTAGATTCGTACAAAGGCCTCTACACCAAGAACCCACTTCGTAAACCCTTCTTCCGTAAGTCTTATGCTTTCATACGAAAGTGCGTATGCCGCCAAAAACCTTGCGAAGCCGGCTTGTTCTGTTTTTTTTTTCAGCCGAAGCAGTGTTTTTCTCTCACAACATTCCAGCATAAACAGCGTTTTCTAGCCTGAACAGTGAATAACCCAGTTCAGCCGAACACTCCCAATTTGCTGTGGAATTTGTTGTATTTGTCTAGGCCCCTTCGTGCTATACGAACTCTTCCAGTATGTTTCAACCCTGATAGTCCTGGCGCTCTTCTGGGCTACCGAAAAGGGGGGCAAAGACACACAATATCCTACCAGAGCTGATACCATCGTGTCCTACATATTGCTTTTAGGAGCAATTGTCTTAGACGTGTCCTCTACCACCATCTCCATTTTTTCCAAGTACAGTCAGAAGCTACCTGCAACGTGGAGAAGTAAGAAACAGTGGTCTGAGGAGCTAGCACAATACAACATGATGAAGAGGCACGTTGTTGTGCAAGACACTACGGGCACAATGGCATCCATACACCAGTGGATCGGGCGGCGGTTGGGTGCCTGGGGTGTCGAGTTATTTGAGGTAACATACACACCCCCATCACAGAGGATCGCACACCCATAAAAGAGTTCATCCTCGACAATCTGTTAGGCTTGGGAACAAGGAAAACATGGGACATTACCAGCTCCCGTGGCCGTCAGGCACTTGAGGGGTGGATGGACAAACACTGAGGTCCAGATTCTGGAAGGCTAAGAAAAGCACTAGTTCAAACCACCATCGGCAGCGGTGTTGATTTCCCCACAAGCGTGCTCATCTGGCACGTTGCAACAGACATATGCTACTACTTCAGGGACAACGACGGCGCTTGCACAAATGATTCTGATGACATGAACAAGGTTCAGAAGCATAAGCAGATGAGCAGAGAGGTATCAAATTATATCATGTACCTTGTCTTCAAGTCCGGTGTGATGCTGACTACCAACTCCCAACTTGTACATGACGAAGCCCATGGTGAAATTAGAAGAACTTTGTCAGGTCAAGATCAACAGGGACAACCGCAGGTTGCTATAGATGAGAAGGCAGCAGTCATGAAGCTTTTTCAAGCCAGCAAGAAAGAGGAACAGCAAGATCATCAGTCTGTGGTTGATACCGAGAATCATCAAGAAGCAGCCAACCAACAGATACTCTTGGAGAGGATTGAAGCTTTTGATTCTTCAGCATGGGAACAATTCTTGAAGCGCATTGAAGCCAACAAGAAGAAACAAGAACATCAGCAAGATCAGTCGACGGTAGATACCGAGAAGCGTCAAGAACCACCCAACAGTAACGATGATAATGCTGGTGCTGATATTCATCTGCAGAAAGTTGTGCAGAGCGCTGCAGCGGGTACTACTCCAGTGTTGCCCCGTGCATGCTTGGTGGCGAGGGAGCTCCTTACCATCAAGGATGAAGCAGAGCGTTGGGCCTCATCGCCAATGTGTGGGCGGAGATGCTTTACTATGCCGCGCCTCGTTGCGGCTGTGCTTTCCACCACGAGCATCTTAGCACCTGTGGGGAGTTCATCACCCACCTTCTCCTTCTCATGAAATTTCTAGGCCCTTTTCTGCCACCCCCTGATACCTGAGCTTCATTGTATAGTCTTATATTAGGAGGTAAATCCATGCTCAGCTCTTGTATATATATGTATGATTGTTGTATCTTTCAGAAGATATAAGCTCCAAAAACTAGTACACGTAGCCACTACATGTAATAAGGATTTGTTTGGTTTAGCTGTGAGTTGTGAGAAGCTATTGTGAGGTATGAGTTGTGGAGAATCTATAAGCTGTTTTTGGTTGGAACAATTATGAAACATGAGTCTCTATATATATCACCCCCCTTGAAATAGTTGTGAAACATCTCTATTTCTACCTATTTGGAAAAGCAGAAAGCAAAAAATCAAAGGCAGGGTCTAAGATGCTGTGAAAATTGTACTGCACAAAAGCAACAAAGCTTCAGGTTCCATTCATTTAGCTGCCATTTGCTTTTGGCAACAGAAGCACTTTCCAGAGGCTGAACCAAGCACAACCTAAGATTTGAATTCCATCTAATATTGATAGGAGGGAATATACATGTAACAATTGTTTCTGTTATGATTGAACAAGTTGAGAGACATCGTTCATCCTTTTTAAGTGAACAGAGGCAAGCAGGACTCTTTTTGTGTAACGTTTTATGTAACCCTATTATCATGATAGCTTTTGTATTTGTTCCCTTTGCTGTATTGGAGACTTGTGCTCCAAGGCTCCAACAATTGACATATGGTTCATATTTGATGCCTGGCCCGATAGAAATGCTCGGTTCCTACGTTTCCCGCGGGCCTGGCTGGGAGGAGAATCTTACACCGCTGGAGCCTGGCTCGGCCGCTGGCGTAGGCAACCAAACACACACAGAAGTTGCATGTGGGAACCAGGTAACCAAACAGCCCCCTACAAGCCATCTTATCTTTTGGAGGACTCGCATGTCTGAGCATGCATTTCTCATTAAGAAACAGCGCATCACGTTGCCCCTATAAAAGGCTTTCTGCACAAATGGCTGATGAGTGATGAATCATGAACTGCAGTATATGCCCCCGTCGTCCGGTTGGAAACTAGGATCACGCAAGAAATTTCCGATGACGCGTCGGGTCACATCTCACTGGGGCGGCCGGCGCAGCCAATCGTCCTGCACTTCGTATCGATCTAGCCATCTAGGACCTGTATCGAAGAACCTGTGAGATATTATATTATATACGCTCATATATATGCATTTGGTTGTGCCCTGTATCGAAGAACCTGTGAGAAAAGAACACGAATAATCAGAATTATTGGTACCATATCTTGGTTTCGTTTCACTCTGGAACAGATTCCAGATGTCGGTGCGTTACCCTGCAAAGATGTTAAGATACACAACTATTAGGTCATATTCGTTTCTCTTATAATCCGTCTTTTTCAGCTTATTTTTTCAGCTAGAATAGTATTTTTCTCTCACAACAAATCAGCCGGAACATTATTTCGACTTGTTTTTTCAGCGAAGCGAACATGCCCATTGTATCTTCCATCTGAATATGATAGAATTCTAATTTACTCTAGTTGAAATTATAGAACCAAATGTCGTACGGTCGATAAGGCCCCGTTCGACTTGCTGAAAGTGGCTGAAAAACACTGTTCTGGCTGAAATATTGTGAGAGAAAAACACGGTTCCGGCTGAAAAAAGAAGCCGATAAAGCCGGATTTAAAGTAAGCCGAACGGGACCATGTCCCAAATGATATTCCTGCCAACAGTAAAACATCGGGCATAATTCGTAAAGGAGGTGAGCTATTGTCATGTGGGGCCACCATTATTACTCCCTAGGTGGCGCCAGCACAGCAATATTGCAGGGATCGGCATGCGCCAGCAGCAGCACCATTTCAGGGATCAGCATGAAGGCCAAGAATTAGTTATTTATGGAGTTTATTTCCTTTTATTTAGCAGGCCAAGTAAATACAAAGGCTTAGACAGTTTTTAAGGGGCTGGGCTAAAAACGTGAGCTGAAATTACAAGAAAGATAAGGCCGAGCTAATAAAGAAAGCTGATGCTTTTGACAAAACAAAACAAAAAAAAGCGGAGGTGTAGCCTTTAAATAGTGTAGAAAACGACCTTAAAAATTAGTGAAATTTTACGGTGCTCAGAGGAACCAAAAATATATGTCAGAAATTATTTACAAAATAAATTTAAAGGGTAGAATAGTACTTACCACCCGTTTATCTTCCTGTACGAGCTCTGTCTCCTTCATGTCACTGCGGCGGACTGCCAGGTGCACGGTGTCCATCATCGAGCTAACATAAACGGCTTGGGTCCCTCCGCTGCCACCACCAGGCGGCGACCTCTGCCTCCGGCCATGTCCACCATCACGATGCCACTAGCAGTGACGCCGTAGAAGTGGCCAGCAAAAAGCATCGTGGACATGATTAGATCTGGCCCGGTGTTGAGCAGCACCCAGCGGTCGTCGCCAGGCTGGGCAATGGCCATTGTCCCATCATCTCTGCCGTAGAAGTAGAGGAAGACCGTGCTGTGATCCAGGAGGCCCGCACAGCACGACATGCACTCGCCGATGCATCCGAGAGAAAACTCCACGAGGCCCATCAGGCGCGTAAGCGGGTTCAGCAGGCGGGCAGCCTCGATCTGCTTACAATGCATGACGAGGAGACCCTCGGCGGTGGTCACGCAGCTCCGGATTCCGTGTGAGGCAGCGACGGTCGCGAGCTTCACTTGTGGGGCTGTGGCGGTCGTGAGCTTCTCGTAATCGCCGAGGAGCATGATCCACTGCCGGGGTAGAGGGGCGGGTCCTACAGGACGCCGTGCGCGCGGGGTCCGTGCAACATCGCCGGATTCACCGCCACGGGAGGCACACGGCTCGGAAGCAGAGGCTCTTCAATAATAACAATGCGCCTGGTCTTCGGCAAGGAGTAGGACTCTTGTATACGTACTAGGTGGGCAGGCGCGCTTCGCTGCGCCCGTAGTGACTCCCAAGTCTGGTCTTCAGAAACAGTAATGCATTCAGTGGAACGAAGTACGTACTCCTTAGATGGCAGGCGTTCACACATTTATTAATTTGCATAGGTATAATGAAATGAAGCGGCGCTCACTCAGCTGTACATTAGTTAGATAACACAAATGTAGTCTTGTAAAGGAATAGAGCATAGTTGTAAAGATCATGGTAAGAGAGAGGTCTTATGTCGATGACATTATGTTCATTTCACTTTGACATAGAAAAAATCAATATTATTGGTAGAGAAAATTACAACTGCGACACATTGTGTGGATTAAAGGAAAACATAAGCCGAATGACGCTAGCACTGACACCTTGACTTGTAAGTAGTGCAGCAAGAATCGAACAGCAGGTACTGCATCCTTTGTATTGAGTGTTCTCCATCATCTGTAATCTTCGTTTTTCCAGCTGCATAGTAATTAATCCACACTTCATATCAGGACATTATTACAGCTAATCAATCATTTCTTGGACAACAAAAGTTTGGTATGTGCTGCTTAAGCTTGTTACTTTGTTAGCAATAATTGCAACATCCATCGATAGGGAGAAAGTAAAAATCATCTTTATATTGGAGACATAAAGTTCAGGTGTCACATGAAAAGCTGATCTATCATCTATGGAACATATGGGCCTGTAACCTGATTTCAATGAACTTAAGTGAAGCTACACCAATACGGCAAATTTGTTAACCAAAACAAATTTACAGACCTTTACTGTCACATGGAAAAAAAAGGCGCAAATACCATAGACAGATTGTACATACCAATTGACTATCAGCATGTTCGCTTGCTCGTAAACGATCGTAAATTTTCAGCCGGAAACAGTGTTTTTCTCCCACACCAAACCAGCCAGCAGTAAATAATCCACGATCGTTTACGGCCTCCCGAACAGGCTCTATGTTTGTCAAAATCCTAGAGTTGATAAATGACGTATTTGTGACTATTGCTGTTCCAAACAATTTGATGGTACATTAGCTATGTTTGTCAAAATCCTAGAGGGTTTTCCTTCAAATAACCAAAAGATCACAATTTGTAGGATTAGTTTTTTTTGGAAACAATAGGATTCGCTAGTCAATAACATGAATACTCACTCGTCTCGTGGCAAGGAAACTAATTTGTTTTCTGCCTGAGAATCAGAGACTATGCATATGGCTATCTGGTACGGTCAACTGCAGTGAGATGTAAAACGCAAAAAAGAAGAAATGAAACGGAAAAATAAGATGTAAAATAATGAAAAGCACTAAGCAGCCTCCCGTTTACCCAAGAAACCAAGGACAAGAAGCAAGTATACCTAGATGATTCATATGTTAATTTACTTCTTAGTTGTACGATTCATTCTTAACTTGGTTTCACAAAATGTTATAGAAGAATTAGCACCACAAACAGATAACAAAAAAACAGTTAGCCTCCGTTGGAGTACCTTGGAACATGCAAACTGCATTCTTCTGTAGACAAAGGAAATTTGACACATCGTTGCAACTTATAAGGACAGCTAGAGAGCAAGCAACGACATATGGACCAGATCTTTGTTAATATATCGATCAGTGCATGAAGCAGGTGAAGGCAACACCGAGGGGAATCACAAGACATCAAATTGAACCCCTCCTGCAAACCCCAGATTTCCATAATTCTCAGTGGGCTTCGAGTTTAGAAATCCCAATGTATTGTTACGTGTAACATGCGATTGACAATTTGGAGCTCCTATTACATATATGAGATATCCATTAAGAAACATAGCTCCAAGAAGACATGGATTTTCTCTGTTCATGGATAATGTAAAAAAAGCTCGTGGAACATTTTTGAAATCTGGAAATAAATATGTAGAGAGAGGACATGATGTACATGTACCTGGTTTGGGGATGTTCGATTGAGCGCATAGTCAGGAATGACA
Organism: Miscanthus floridulus; assembly: GCF_019320115.1. Lineage (NCBI taxonomy): Eukaryota > Viridiplantae > Streptophyta > Magnoliopsida > Poales > Poaceae > Miscanthus > Miscanthus floridulus. Next base: position 31,688,983 of record NC_089586.1, on the reverse strand, counting down.
TGGCCACATGAAAAAAAAATCCAAATAGCCTTTCTAATTTCAGTAAGTTCAGTATAATTTTATAAATCTACAACAGGGACAAAAGGGATATGCTGGCAATTTTCACAGCTTCCTCATGTCATGAACCCTTTAATTTGAAGTCACTATTCAGATTCAAAGGGGATATGCTGGCAATTTTCACAGATTCCTCAATCTTGGTGCAGGATATATGGGTAGCCTGTTTGAAAATAGAGATCTTTAGTTTCATATTAAACCTGCACTTCCAGATTTTGAAGCCACAACACAAGCGGCATGGGGGAAATTGGCTAAAGGGAGAGTGTGGTGACGTACCTGTCACTGCACCAGGCTGTGGATTCCTATTTGTCAAGCACATTAAATGAAACCCCTTAGATTAGCACAAAGCGATGACAACGCCTCATTCCAAATACACGCTGAGACCAACCTTTTGCATACTTGCATGTTAGTAGTGTGTATTCATGAGGAAGGCAATGGAGGAGCTGACAGTGCTAGATCAGCCGATACGTAGAGAAAAAAAAAAAACTGAAGCAGATGTACATGTGCTTTCTTTTGAGATCACACATGCTGCCGACCATGTTCACAACAAAATAATGACGGGGGAGGAGAAGATTCTGTGATGAACTCACCAGATCTGGGCGGCGTGGATGGAGATGAAGATCAGTAGCATCTCAGGTCCACCACCATGTCGTCGTCGCACCGGTCGCTAGCAGGGGGCAACTGCGGCTACGGATCGCTATGGAGCAGGTTGGGGAGGCTGATGGAGTGGAGCCTGAGGTCGACCAAGACGACGGCTACGGCTCTATGGTGGCCACCAGCGGCGGATCCACAGGGGGGGGGGGGGCTGGGGGGCTCCAGCCTCCCCTAATTTTTTGATTTCAAGTCTAATCACTGTAGCAAAAGCTTGATTTCACTATTAAATCTTCATGCAAATCAACATCTCCATTGTTTTAGCCCCTTATCCCGCATCGTGCATCCGCCACTGGTGGCCACGGGGGCAGGAAGTAAGGACGCGATGACGGCGCAGAAGGCGGAGGGAGGAGGCAGCGGCTGTGCGGAAGGCAAGCGCGAGGTGTCGCGGCAACCGCATTTCACGCCGCCGCCACCGCTGTCGATGTCATCCTAGCGGCGGGGATTGATTGGAGGCGAGGAAGCGGAGGAAGGGATCTGGCCCAGGAGGCCAGGACCAAACCTCCGAGGTCGAAACTCAGGCCCGGACACGCACGCGCATTGCAGCAGAGCACAGGAAGGGCGACCTCGTCAGATCCGTAAACCGTCCGCGCCGGTAGCACGGTACCGGGAGACCGGGAACAGAAACGCAGCATGGCCACGCGGCAGACAACGGCTGGGTGCCCCGTATGTGAACAGTAACCAAAGCCTTGAGAGAGCGCAGAATCTAGGAGCTTTATGGAGTTTAATACTAGGTAGGTTGGCGCGCTTCGCTGCGCCCGTAGTGATAATACATAATCATCTGCATGTTTGCTCTTTATAGAAACGACAATGAATTCAGTAGCACGAAATAGATTGCAAGCGTTCACACGGATCTATTAGTTTACATATGTACAATAGAGTGAATCGCTAGTCTAGTCACTCAAATATACATTTGAGACATTGCCACACAAGTGTACAGACTTGTACAGGAAGAGAGCATAACCGTAAATATCAGGAGAAGTGAGGTTTTACGTGGATGCCATGTATGATCATTTCACTTTGATATAGGATATTTCCATACATGTATACAAAAGTACTAATCTGACATTGGGTGGATTAAAGGAAAACACCAGCTGAATGTCACCTTGTCTCCTAATTAGTGCAGTCAAAATTGATCCATGACTATTGGGTGACATTTGTGCTTTCTTAGTGTTCTCCCCATGCAATCTTCGTTTTCCAGCTGCATATTAAGCTAAACTTCAGAACTACGAAACATTTCTTGGACAACCAAAGTTTGGGATGAGTTTCTTAAACTTGTTAGCAATAATTTCAACAACATCATCAGGTAGAAAGCAAAAACTATCTTATATTGCACACATAAACTTCAGGTATTAAAGTTTGGCATCATTCCCGTGATAGTTTAATTCAATACTAACATGATTTATGGAAGAAGACACATACGGGCAAAATCTGATTTCAATGAACTGAAGTCAAGCTAAATCAATTAGTAGATTGGCTATGTTTGTCAAAATCCTCAAGGCTTTTCCTTCAAGTAACCAAACGAAGATGACGACAATTCTTAGCATTATTTTTTTTGGAAACAAAAGGAGCACATGCTTTGTAAGACAATAACATAAATAATACTCGCTCATCTCATGGAAAAGCATATCATTTGTTGTTCTACCTGAGAGTAGGAGACCATATATGGGGATATCTGGTACGTGAACTGCATTCAGTGAGATGTAAAATAAGAACAGGACAATTTTGAACAAAACATTAAGATGTAAAACAATAAAAAGATGTTTGAGCAGCCTCCCTTTTACACAAGAATCTAAGCACAAGGAGCAAGTACATGGTATGGATTACTGATATATTTACTTCTGAGTTCTACGATCCATTCTCAACTTGTTGGTTTCAGAAAATGTGACAGAAAAATTAGCACCACAAATAGATAACAAAAAACAGAGTCTCTATTATTGGAGTACCTGTAACATGTGAACTGCAATCTTCTACAGACAGAGGGAACTTGCCAAAAAGATGGTCAGAGGGGAAACAACGATATATGAGCCAGAGCACGGAGCAGGTGAAAGCAGCACTGAGTAGAATCGCAAGACATCAGTTTCAACCTCTCTTGGAATAAAGCCCCAAATTTCCACTATTCTCAGTGGACAATGGACTCATAGTAAAAACATAAAATGGAATAAAACAGATAAAGTAACACCATGCTAACTATTTTACCTTATTCTCTTAAAATACAATATTGTATACTGTACATACAGTGGAGTAATTCAGGAATGGCATGTGCTCACTGTTCTTTTAAATAAGATTAAAATGCACTAAAAATACTTAGCTCAAACACCAGACAACCAAGAACATTAACCATAATATATTTACTCAAAATTAAAATGCACATATGGTACTAACCTAGAGACTACATGGTAGCAATATACAACTTTTAAAGTTGCAATGCCATGGTGAACCTTAACACATGATGGCACTGTAAGCAAGAACCTAGGAAGCATCAAATAAATTCCATTTGGCTAACAATGAGAGAGAAACCCTATCGGCATAGGTTTCTTTATGTCTATAGAGTAAAGATTGTACATGCATGTAAACTATAGGAGTAGTAGCTCTGGGAAACCATGATTCAAATAATAGATGATGAAAGATGTCCAAAGCTGCAAATTTTGTGATCCTGAAACATATTTAAGGAGGGAAGGGTTCCAAAACGGCATACCATGAGAAGCGCAAGGATGCAACACAAGGAAGACCATGCTATCCTGAAAAAGGATTTAATTGTATCTATACTAAGATACAAATGTGTGAATGAAACCTGCAGATGTTCCTGGTCACCCAATTTAATCAGCACAGTCAACAGTGGCCATTTCTTTTCCAACCAGAAGCATATGTTGATAAAGAAATGAGAGCAGGAGGGTAGAAACTATGATTCAATAACAGAAGTGCAGAACACTAAAAAAATAAACCCAATCACCACTCATGATCAAATGGAGGTAAAATACATTACATATAGGTGGTCAGGAAACATTAAGACAATTCAATAAGGTCATGTTCATAGTGATTCCAGACTATGATGACAACAAAGCTGAAACACAGTCAAAATTATTCATATTAGCCACATTCTTGAACCAGAATTATCATGATGACTAACACGGGGCATCTAAAAGATTTTTCAGGCATACAAATATTGGAACAAAGCATTAAAATGAATTGATGTGGAAAACCTAAATATCATCTATCATGCACATAAATTTGCAAATTATTGAGAAAACTTAAGTAACAACATGACTAGTGCGACCACCAATAATCTAATTAACAAATCATCTTAAACTTAGGCACGTACAATTAATTCATTCACTGTGAAAAGGAGAGAATGTGTACAAAAATTATTGGCAAATCTGGATACCTAAGACCAATGTTTGGCATAATGATAAAGCTAATGGCAAATCTGGAGTAGATAAGAAGTGTCACCTTGTTGCAGAGGAATAGAAGGTCGCACTTAGTGAACAGTAGAACCAGTTGTAGCAATCCAACCAAGGGCATCACCTATGGGACGGAGGCAACTGCTTGCATAGGCACAAGTACCGGCATGCCGGCCACACAGACATCCACTAATGTCGTTTACTCAGTATCCTTCAACGCCTTCTTCACATCCATTAATCCGTCGAACAAGGGCGCAGGGTCAAGGCGCCGTCGTCTGGGGACCGGAGCAACGGCTGGATGAAGGTAGCTTCCCGGAGAGGCGAGAAGGATGGACAGTGATGAGTACAGGCCCGATCTTCCGAGAGGTAGCCGGTAAGTTTGATTTTGTGGAGATCTCGACGTTGGCGATCCGGCTTCAAATCAGACGCGATTCGAACCCTGCAACCGTTACACCACTGCTCCGTTGGTTATCAACCAAGCACAACTTGATTGACCTCACCAAGAAGGCTTTTTCTGCAAGCGAATCAAAGAGCACAAGCAAGAAGGTAAAACACGCAATCTGAAATTGCAAATATGAATGACGCGAATATCAATAGAGGATTCAAGAACTCGGTTCCAAAGGACTAATCGACACAGTGGAGGAGATCAAGAACGGGGGCCCTGGATCACTGTAAAAGGATTTGTCACCACAGTTACAATGAACGATTCAGTTTCTCGATGGAAAACTAAACTCTAAACAAAACCCAATTGTGTAGCAGCGGCGGCGGCTGTGTTTATAGTCTAAGACTCGACCTAGGGTTGGGGACGGCCAGGGTTTGGGCGCCCACAACTTGGGCTTAAGGCCCGACACGATACATGGCCAAGTTGGCCCAAATAGGTGACGCAGCACCTTGCCGTGGTCACACAGAATGATCCACGGACCTTCTGGAGCTGGGACCAGATCCAAAACGACGGCGTCGTCGTCCCCTTTCCAACGCATCCGATGATGGTGAGGACATCGCCAAGATAGAGTCGAGGACGACTCCAATTCAAGAAGGGGAGGATGATGAGGACATCGCCACGCTGGACACACCGACGCCATGGTCTTCCCCAAGTTGCAATTCGTTCCCAACTCAGCTGCCACGTCACCCTCGGATTCAGCAGACACGTCGTCACTATTTCGGTCATAACTTTCTCATACGACATCAAAACGGGCCGTTCTTGGATGCGTTGGAAAGGGGACGACGACGCCGTCGTTTTGGATCTGGTCCCAGCTCCAGAAGGTCTGTGGATCATTTTGTGTGACCACGGCAAGGTGCTGCGTCACCTATTTGGGCCAACTTGGCCATGTATCGTGTCAGGCCTTAAGCCCTAGTTGTGGGCGCCCAACCCCTGGCCGTCCCTAACCCTAGATCGAGTCTTAGACTATAAACACAGCCGCTGCCGCTGCTACACAATTGGGTTTTGTTTAGAGTTTAGTTTTCCATCGAGAAACTGAATCGTTCATTGTAACTGTGGTGACAAATCCTTTTACAGTAATCCAGGGCCCCCATTCTTGATCTCCTCCACTGTGCCGATTAGTCCTTTGGAACCGAGTTCTTGAATCCTCTATTGATATTCGCGTCATTCATATTTGCAATTTCAGATTGCGTCAATTGATGAGTATAGGCCCGATCTTCCGAGAGGTAGCCGATAAGTTCGATTTTGTGGAGATCTCAACGTTGGCGATCCGGCTTCAAATCAGACATGATTCGAACCCTGCAACCGTTACACCACTGCTCCGTTGGTTATCAACCAAGCACAACTTGATTGACCTTGCCAAGAAGGCTTTTCCTGCAAGCGAATCGAAGAGCACAAGCAAGAAGGTAAAACACGCAATTTGAAATTGCAAATATGAATGACACGAATATCAATAGAGGATTCAAGAACTCGGTTCCAAAGGACTAATCGACACAGTGGAGGAGATCAAGAACAGGGGCCCTGGATCACTGTAAAAGGATTTGTCACCACAGTTACAATGAACGATTCAGTTTCTCGATGGAAAACTAAACTCTAAACAAAACCCAATTGTGTAGCAGTGGCGGCGGCTGTGTTTATAGTCTAAGACTCAACCTAGGGTTGGGTATGGCCAGGGGTTGGGCGCCCACAACTTGGGCTTAAGGCCCGACACGATACATGGCCAAGTTGGCCCAAATAGGTGACGCAGCACCTTGCTGTGGTCACATAGAATGATCCACAGACCTTCTGGAGCTGGGACCAGATCCAAAACGACGGCGTCGTCGTCCCCTTTCCAACGCATCCAAGAACGGCCCGTTTCGATGTCGTATGAGAAAGTTATGACCGAAACAGTGACGACGTGTCTGCTGAATCCGAGGGTGACGTGGCAGCTGAGTTGGGAACGAATTGCAACTTGGGGAAGACCATGGCGTCGGTGTGTCCAGCGTGGCGATGTCCTCATCATCCTCCCCTTCTCGAATTGGAGTCGTCCTCGACTCCATCTTGGCGATGTCCTCATCATCCCCTCCTTCTAGAATTGGAGTCGTCCTCGACTCCATCCCATCATCAACGAACTCCTGCAAAAGGTTAGTGACAGCAGGCAATGCACCAGACATAAAAGGTTGACAAAACATAGTATAACATGGTGCATCAGGATTATCACATAACTCAGCGTTAGCAGAAGTTGTAGCAAGAAAAGCACCTCCTTTTAACTTAATCCCATTATGTTTAGCAATGTCTGTGGGAGGTTTACTTTTGATCTCATTAGCATGTTTAATAATATCCGTAGGAGACAAAGGCAGCAATGTAATTTTCTTGTCCTTATGTATGATAGTGTATGTATTAGTTCTACCATGGTGTAAAGCATCATTATCAAATTCCCATGGGCGACCTAACAAAATGGAGCAAGCTTGCATAGGGACAACATCAAAATCAGTAGTATCATGATAAGAGCCTGTGAAAAAGCTAATGCGTGCTGATTTAGTTACCTTAGTTTTACCACTATTATTGAACCATTGAAGTTTATATGGATACGAATGTTGTCATGTGGTCAAGCCAAGCTTGTCAACCAAATCTGAACTCACCAAGTTGTTGCAACTCCCGTTATCAATGATAGTGAGAACACGACAACCCTGCACAATGATATACATGTGGAACAAATTGTGGCGTTGGATCTTCATCTCTTCTTCATGTCCCACATGTGTACTCAACACACGCTGCACAAGAAGGCTAGGGTAGTCCGCGGCAGCAGCCACGGAGTCAATGGTGATGGCCTCCTTGTCTTGATCGTCCTCGGTGGGATCTGCATCAATGTTAGCAGCAAGGGCTAAATCATCTTCAACATCACTAGCACTTACATATCCATCCTCGGTAGCAATAAAAGCGCGACGACTGGGGCATTCCTTCATGACATGTCCCATGCCTTTGCATCGGTGGCAAATGATTTTAGAGCTAGACGAGGAGGAGCTAGTAGAAGCACCCGGAGTGCCACCTTTCTTCAGCTGTGGAAACTGCACATTAGACAATTTACTTACCCCGGAAGAAAATGGAGGTGTAGATGGCTGTGGTGCAACAGGAAGCTTGGGCGTCTCTAGCTCGGAACGCTGCTGAAAATTCCTCCCATTGTTAGACCTGAAAGGCTGGTGTTGTTTGTGTCCCTGTACTTCTCATTCTGCCTTAATAGCAAGATGATACAATTGGGAAAAACTGCGCCATTCTTTGTAATCAAGTATGTTCTGTATATCATGGTTTAAACCACCAAAAAATCTAGCACTAGCATCATGATCATCTTCATTTATACCACAACATGCTAAACCAATAAGCAATTCTTGATAGTATGCTTCCACTCCTTTATCACCTTGTTTTAAAGTTTGTAGTTTCAAATATAAATCACGTTGGTAATAAGGAGGAACAAAACGAGATGTCATACGTTGCTTTAAAACATTCTAAGTTTGTGGCACAGCAGCAGCATTATTGGCATTGCAAAGATCACTCTACCAGAACAAAGCAAAATTAGTAAACTCACTAGTAGCAAGTCTAACTCTATGCTCAGCAGGAACATTATGAGAATCAAATTTTTGTTGAACAGCAAGCTCCCAATCTAAATATGCCTCTAGATCAATATTACCAGCAAAAGGAGGTAGACTAAATTTAATTTTAGCAAAAGGATCATTATTACCATGATTATTACCTGCCATACCGCGACGATTGAAGTTGAGGCAGCGACAGGCACCACCGTCAGCATACGCATCTTCATCACCAAAAGCATCTGCATCTTCATCATTAGCACGATAAGGTGGAGGGCGTTGCTCAAGCTATTCAATGCGGGTGATTAGACTGTTCACGTTGCACGTCAGCTCGGTCATAAGATTGCGTTGTTCAGTCATGAACGTTGCAAGCTCGCCCTTGGACACGCACTCATTGAAGTCCGTCGGAGTTCCTGCCATGGTTAGAAGATAGAAAAAGACAACACCAAAGTATTATCCCTATCAACTAAAAGGAAATAAGTGGTGGTGATGGTGGTGAAAGTGGAATGCAAAATCATAAGCGGCTTACCACCGTCTTGCCTGTATTCTTACCAACGCCAAATAGGAGCAAAACCAAAGTGGCGAAGCAATCTGTTGTTGAGCGTGGGTAACAGTTGCAAGATGAACCTGTGCTGACAGAAGAATATATGGAGCTATGGGTAGACACACAATATGACAGCAAGGATTAGCAATTAACGAGTGCAGAGTAACGATTGTTTAATCCGGATCCAAAGTACAAATCACAGGTGCTGGCTAAGACGTGTCGAGACGTAGCGCAACAAGGTGAAAACAAAGGACGATCGAAAGAACTCACAGAACAAGCAAATAGCCCAGACTTCTCCTTTTTTCTGAATTTTTTCCCGGATTTTTCCAAAAGGCACTAGTAGGAAACAAAAAAAAATTCTTACTATTTTTTTTATACTTTTCTCTGAACAAGGATCACAAAAGATTCAACCACAAAAATTGGCACCTACAACTGAGGTGGGATGTGGTCTACAGAAATTCAGCACGTTCTCTGAAAAGCGTGCAAAAACTTTGACAATTTTTTTTCTATATTTTCCTGAATTTTTTTGGCAATTCTGAGGAAACCAAACAGGGCATAGCATAGTTTGGGTCAGCTCCAAATGGTGTCAAGAAGCTGCTGAAAAAATTTCAGATTTTTCTGATAAACGAGCGAAAAGTTATGCCTGTTTTACCGAAGGTATCTCAAGGTATGTTTTCCGGAAGGCACAACACGGCGGCGGCAGTTAGGGCAAAGCATCCCTAAACTCTAACACCGATCACAGGATCGTCACTATGACTAACAGCAGTAGGTATTCGCCTGATGATGTAAGGAGGGCTGCGATGCAGGCAAAATAAGAGCGGCCGGCAACCTATCTAGGGTTTGCGCGGCGTCGAGAAGTTACACAAGGCGGCTAGCGGGGCAAGTCGAGTAATGTGGTGGCTTCGACTTGTTGTTTAGAAACGGTGGATGGGATAGCGGCGGAAAATAAAAATCACAGCAACGGGCGATTGAACTACGACCACGAACACAATCCTAAACCAGCAACAAGACTCGACCACGGACACAAACTCAACAACACGAATCTGAAACGAAATTGCAAAGGCACAAAGGGCAATAGGACAGTGGAAATTGAAATATTTTTGGGCTTTTTGTGGACTCTAGGTAATGAACAAATATGAATCTAAGGCAAACGAGATTATACCTCACGGTAAACCTGAAATATCTGATACCAATTGATGAGTATAGGCCCGATCTTCCGAGAGGTAGTCGGTAAGTTCGATTTTGTGGAGATCTCGACGTTGGCGATCCGGCTTCAAATCAGACGCGATTCAAACCCTACAACCGTTACACCACTGCTCTGTTGGTTATCAACCAAGCACAACTTGATTGACCTCGCCAAGAAGGCTTTTCCTACAAGTGAATCGAAGAGCACAAGCAAGAAGGTAAAACACGCAATCTGAAATTGCAAATATGAATGACGTGAATATCAATAGAGGATTCAAGAACTCGGTTCCAAAGGACTAATCGACACAGTAGAGGAGATCAAGAACGGGGGCCCTAGATCACTGTAAAAGGATTTGTCACCACAGTTACAATGAACGATTCAGTTTCTCGATGGAAAATGTGGCAGAACCGTCTAATCTAATGCCTCACAAGAGTGCTTGTCTTCCATTAGACACTAAGCACTCAAGGGAGAACACTAAATTACTCGGTTCCGTCGGGCACACCCCAGGGGAGAACCCGAAAATCCACATTTTTGCCATCAGGATCACAAATGAGAGAACAAAGCTTACATCATTCTTAACCATTTCATACATCCCTTTTAGCACAACATCAAAGTATAATAGTTATTGTGCAACAGCGGAATGTAATCATATTATCAGAGTTATAAATAATTTAATGTACAAGGTTCCCGCGCGAGATCACTACGACGAATTGACCAAATTCCGCATGTTCGAGGCGAGCGACGTTCGAGGCCATTACTAACTAGTACGACTGCAGGGCAAGGGTCCGACAAGAGCACATAAAAGGGGTACGGGGAGACATGGGTCACGACAGGCGTGAAACCACGAGTGAACATGGAACACAAAGCCACAGTGCAGACCTAACTATGGAACAGGAACGAGTCAGTCGTGACACCTATGGAGGGTGTATCTACAAGCAATACGAGTGCTACAATGCACAAACAGGATATGCATGAATGCACGTCCTATACGTCCTTCCATTGTTGCCAGCATATAGGGCAACCGTTCTCATATTTTTGGCACAACGTTCTCTCCCTGTAGCTAGTCGATACTATCAAACTATGCTCGAGTCAGTGTACCTATAGAAAACTTGATTAAGCCTATCTAAGTCAGCAGAGTGCCATCTATCCTAGATACATAACCATAGTAATAGGGCTACTTATATAACTTCGCATGTAAACGTCCTAACTTTTTGCAAAAACAGGTTGTCAAATTTTAGCTTAGAAAAGGTTTTGAAAGCTTTATTTCCTCATTTATGCTCTGATACCACCTGTGGCAGAACCATCTAATCTAATGCCTCACAGGAGTGCTTGTCTTCCATTAGACACTAAGCACTCAAGGGAGAACACTAAATTACTCGGTTCCGTCGGGCACACCCTAGGGGAGAACCCGAAAATCCACATTTTTGCCATCAGGATCACAAATGAGAGAACAAAGCTTACATCATTCTTAACCATTTCATACATCCCTTTTAGCACAACATCAGAGTATAATAGTTATTGGTGTAACAGCGGAATATAATCATATTATCAGAGTTATAAATAATTTAATATACAGCGGAATTTAAACATGTGATCAGAATTATAACGGAAATAAACGTCTATTAATGATATGATGAAGTATTGATATATAAACTATTACAACAGATTATGAAACTTTCATTTATAAAAACATTTGGTGAGAGTTATAAATAAAAACTACGATCGCGACGTAAAGGAATCCTCGTTGAGCCCACCAGGAGGAATCCACACACAAGGGTCAGCTCTAGCATCAACCTATCACCTGCAACAGGGGGAATAAAACCCTAAGTACTCAATTGTACTCAGCAAGACTTACCCGACAGGAGAAAAAAAAAGACTCCAAGGATATGCAAGGCTATCTGGCTTGTGGGTTGCATTTGCAGGAAGCATTACTAAGCGTGCGTCCTTATATTCGATTTTTATTAATAGCCGCATTGGTTCATTAACTAACCATTCTATGTAAGCACCTGTGCTACTTTCAAGCAGGTGGTAAGCAATCAGATTTCCTTTTCCATCTTTCATCTTTCATCTTTAGTTCTTACTACGATGCTAAACCGCAGACAAGCCGTATCGGATAGCTCGGCGATTCACGAATCAATGCCCCCAGCTGGGTACCCCAAAAACACATGCCCCGCTTGTACCCCAGGCACAAGCAGGACCAACCCATCACTCTCCTGTCCCGGGTGTCTAGGTTCCCGTCCAAACTGGGACTCCAAGCCCCCGCGCCTAAGTCCTAGACTCAGTGCGGTGCAAGGATCTCCTCCACCAAAACAAACCCTAACAGTCGGTCCGGAAAGAGCCGGATCCGCAACAAGAGAGCAACAAGTCTTTCAAGCGCCCATACACAAGTATGTGCTCGGGATAATAAGTCTGTGACCTGCCTAGAGTCATATGCAACGATCGGTCCTTAACCGACCAGACAGGGAAAAATAGTGTAACCAAGCTATGCCTCGTGTCCACGGCGACACAACTCCTTACACTCACCAATACTCAAACCATATCCCTGTCCGGTCACCATTTTCCTTTTCACCATTTTGATATTTTCCAAGTGATAGTAATCCAATAATATATATTTCCTATCTCTCGCGAGTGACAGGCAATCACTCGACTTCTACCGGAGTCCTGTAGCATAGCATTCTACACGATCCTGTCATACTAGTAAGACTCATAGGAATAAAGATATATATGCAAGTGGGTTTCATTCAACTCCTTAAACTTAATGCACAAATATAATTTAAACTGCAGAAAAGTAGAGGTTATGCACCGGGGCTTGCCTGGGTAAAATATAACCCAAAAGTTAGCATTCCATCTTCGTGATATGATCACCATAGCATCATCTTTCAGCTACTCCAGTTGATATCATCGATCCACCGTCGTTCCTATTATAATATGTATTGATGCAAATGCATAGTTGTAAATAATCAACGGCAATCAAAATTCTTAGAAATCCAACCACGCTTCCAAAAGTACCATTTCTCCAGCAACTCCCGATGACTCCACGATCCATCGACGTCCCTCCGTCGGCGTCGAACTCGCGGTACTTGGCAAACAGACACAAATAAATATTCACATAAATTCAATCGCGTTCCAAAAATTATGAAACTTTATGGATAGGTGGGGTTTGATCTTAGATGGATTTAGGAAGAAGAAGTGATGGAATCAGAGTTAGCATAGTGGAGATATTAATTGTGCAAGGTGGCCGCTAATTAATCACGAGGAGAGAAAATGAAACGTGATTAGTGGCCACGAGCTGCCGCTGGTTATTAGAAAGGGAAAAGGAATAAAGAAATTGGTGGCGTGGATTAATGGCTCATGACTCTTGACTTTACGTGTATAGGAGCTGAGTTGGTTCTCGGCTTTGCTACTAGCACATGGCATAGGACAAGCTGCTGTTGTAGACTTAAACAAAGAGCAGAGTGGGTATACGGCTAGGATTCTTCGAGAGAGACACAGAGAGCACCGAGCGTTTGTGCACCTCAGCTTGTCCACCATGGACAGCTGCTGGACTTTCGCCTGATGGCGATTCTGGCCATGACTTCCAAATCTAAGGGCATGGGGAGGTAGAAGGGAGGTAGAGGATGTATGGGGACTATCTACCTTGGTCTATTGCAGCTCGAGGAAGAAGATCAACAGAGCATAGCCTTCCTAGGCAAGAACAGAGAAACTCGATTTAGAGAGTAAGATGGTGAGCGGTGGAGTGGGATGGCTTGGCAGGCTTGGCGTGTCCTTTATAGACAGGAGATGCGGGGCTGGAGGTGGAGCTGGCATCTGGCTAGCTAGTCATGTGAATTGGATTTCACGTGATGAACTTGGAGTGGGTCTTTAGTCATGAGTGCATTAATTCAAATGATAGACTTTGAGTGGTCTTTGGACTTGACGAGCACATCAGGACTAAGTGTGCTTTGGGCTAAACGTGCTTGGTGGTGAGGTGCTAATTCATTCATGCAGGTCAAGGAATTAATGGGGAAGGAGACCACAGGTCAAGGAAACATTAGAGAATGAGAAGATCAATTGCAGATTAGCTACCTCAGCTGATTATTGTAGCTCGAGAGAAATCGATAGACGCAACTTGCACGGACAAGAACAGAGAAACTTGATTTGAGAGAAGCAAGTGAGCAGTGGAGCGGAACAGCTCGGCGTAACCTTTTAAAGGCAGGCGACACGAAGGCGCGATAGCGACGCGTTGTAAGGTTAGCGGCTAACTAGCTTGCTTAAAGGTAATAAACCGTTGCTGCGAACGACGGGATGCTTTGGATGAACAGTGTTTCCACGCTGCTACAGCTACCGTGTTTTTACCAGGCTTATTACAGCAGATGGTGACTGCCTGACAGTAGTCGTCGTCGGATAGTGAGAGAAGCTAGCTAGGCTGAACAACTAACTGCTTGCATCGATAGTCCCCAGCTCCCACACCACTTGCTTATGTGTGTGGCGTGCTGCTCATGCATCATATTCTTTTCCTAATAACAAGTCATAGACTTGACCTTGGGGACAGCTAATTAATCCATGGGAGACTTTGATGCTTAAGCTAGTACACTATAGCAGGAAGACATGACTTAGTTTGCAGGTGCATACTAAGGATAGTCAAGAGCTGCCAGAGGTCATGGAAGTCATGGTTCTCTGCACGAAGTAGTGTTTTTCTTCGCGCTACAGTGATTTCCACGAGATACAGTGATTTTCGCGACGCTGCAATGTTTCCTGCGGTGCTGCTATGCCTGACGTGCAAGACGTGCCAGCTACAGTGAAGCATGTTTGATTTCAGGCGAGTATGGTGCACGCCGAAAAAATAAACGAAGCTGCTGCGCTCTCTTTCTCGTCAGTTCGTGCTTAACAAAATAAACCCGTGAGTTTATATATATGTATCGTTCTATTTATTAATGGATTTTATTTTATTTATAAAAGTTGATTTTCATGCTTAATCTAACCGAACAAAACGTTCTCTAGAATCGTCGTCGGACATTCCTGAATATTTCTACGCACTGCGTAATTTATCTTGAGCATTGATTTGAGTCCACGAAATCAAGTCACACGGGATTCACTTGTCGCAGCAAGTACGTTTTAAATTAAAAACCCGAAAAACTCGTTTTGGAAATTTTTCTTAGGCCTAAATCGCGGTGCTAAATAAACTCGTAACACCAGGGGTGTTACAGAAAACTAAACTCTAAACAAAACCAATTGTGTAGCAGCGGCGGCGGCTGTGTTTATAGTCTAAGACTCGACCTAGGGTTGGGAACGGCCAGGGGTTGGGCGCCCACAACTTGGGCTTAAGGCCCGACACGATACATGGCCAAGTTGGCCCAAATAGGTGACGCAGCACCTTGCCGTGGTCACACAGAATGATCCACGGACCTTCTGGAGCTGGGACCAGATCCAAAACGACGGCGTCGTCGTCCCCTTTCCAACGCATCCAAGAACGGCCCGTTTCGATGTCGTATGAGAAAGTTATGACCGAAACAGTGACGACGTGTCTGCTGAATCCGAGGGTGACGTGGCAGCTGAGTTGGGAACGAATTGCAACTTGAGGAAGACCATGGTGTCGGTGTGTCCAGCGTGGCGATGTCCTCATCAGACAGCCCGAATCTACGTAGGCCAAAAAAATCTGCAGATTGGCACAGCTACAAATACATGCGATTGAAAAGAGCGCAGGCATAGGCGGATCCAAAAGAGGACGGGGACCAATCCATGGAAGCGAGTGAGGCACTGACCTATCCAGCAACTGGAGCGGCAATGGTACGGCCGCGGCAAGTCCTCTCCAGACAGCAACGCGGAGAAGAAAAGGCAGCGAGCAAGGCAGACGGAGGAAAAACGCAGGCGGCGGATGCGGGGTATGGGCCAGCGCGAGCGCCAAGGCCTCGGCGCGGTGCCTGGAGAAGCGCGCCTCCGAGCGTGGCGACTGGCGAGTGGCGACGACAGCTGAGCAGAGATGGGCCCACGAATCAGCGATGAGGAAAAAGAGGGGTACACACGCATGAGCTGCAGGTGCAAAGCATATGTACGTGGTCCTGACGAGCGCAGACAACTGGTCCAACCAGTAACATGAGGTGAAAACCGGAAGGCAGTGAGTTACGCAGGAACTGGGGCACCGGCTACAGGCGTCGCAACCAGTGACACGAAGCAGAGAACAAAACACGTGGGCGCCTAACACTGGAAGGACGGATCGGAACAGTAACCAGGATGGCTGCGAGAGCGCGGATTCTAGGCGCTTTATGGAGTTTCATATGTAAGCTAATCACCTTGTTTGTTACAGCAGCATGCAAGTCAATAATAACAATGCGCTTGGAGACGCTTTCCCTCTGCTTGCATATCGTGCACAAGATTTGATCGGCTTGACTAATAATTAAATAATATATATTTTCGATTGGCCTCCTTTTCTTCACGTGTACGAGCATCTCCAGTCAATGATATTTGCCTAACTAATAATTAAATAACCTTCGCCTATCCGGCAATAGAGATGATTTAGCCTAACTAATTCTGTGACCGACTTGCATATATGATTTTCTTGTTTTTGACACCACCAGGATCATGCCGGAAGTTGCAACGGGAATATAATCTGATCACCTCAGCGCTGGCCGAGCAGCAGCCACAGTCGAGATCAATAAACACCCAAGCCAGTGCTCCATCCACTGCGACAGACCAGCGCACGTTGCCTTGTCGGCCGAATTTTTTACTATTTAGCTTTTTTTTTCGAAAGTTTCTCTCAAATAGACCCCTGACGGAAAGAATTCTAGAAATGGACCCTTGGCTCGGCGCCAGAGTGACTGGCGCCGAGCTCGGCGCCATAGTGAATGGCGCCGAGACACCTGCATTTCACCCAGCCTGCACTTCTTCTCCGAGCGTTCTTCCTCTTATTTCTCCTCCGTCTCGGGTTTTTTTCTCGCCACTTCACCCTACCTCACAATCACCGGCAACTTAGAATTTTGGCTAAGTCCCTAAATTTACCGTGAGATGGATATATAAAATTTTGGCTAAGTCTTTAAATTTACCAAACGTATAGTTAGCAAGCAGAACAGAAGGGTCGATTGGATCGATTGATGCGCGAGCAGAACAGAAGGGTTGACCTTACCCTTTGGAGGCCTACGTTTGGTGAGGCCGATGATTAGCAAGTGCATCAAACACCCTAGTTTTACCGTGAGATGGATATATAAAATTTTGGCTAAGTCTTTAAATTTACCATGAGATGGAGATGCTGAAATTTGCTAAGCCTGGATTTTTACCATGACTTAGACATTGTAAAATTTGATTTTTACCGTGGGACAGACATATGCGAATTTTTGCTATGACTTAGAGACTAGAATTACCATGGATATGTAATTTGAATTTTTACCATGGCAATGCCATATTGAATTTTATTGTGACTTGAATATGTTACAATATGTCTAAATTTGTGATTTTACCATGAGATGGACATATGTATATTTACCACGAGATGGTCTGATTTTTTACCGTGGCTAAGTCCAAACTTGACGAGACTTGTTTTGTTGTCATATCCTCAGAGAGTACTCAAACTCTTAGTAAGGTATTAAATTGAGTTGCTATACAAATTTGGAAGATAAAATATTGCAAACTGATTTAGGTTTAGGTCCAAAAACAAAGTTTGTTGTACTCAACTCAAACTACAACTTCTATTAAAGGTCAAACTTTATATCTAGAAAAGAAACTATAGTTTTACTGTGGTCAAAACTGCATCATGAAAAAAGGTGTTAACTATTGATCCAACACTTAGAAACATTTTTAGGCTCATTCATCAACATGAACCCTAGATCATTTTTTATCCTAAGTATTTCTATGTTGTTTTAAGTGCTCAAATATCAAGTCAGTGTAAAACTCTAGAGTTAGCCACATTTCTTAATATCCAAATCATGGTAAAATTTTAAATTTGTCAATGTCCAAGTCATGGTAAAATTCTAGTCTCCAAGTCATAGCAAAAATTCAGACTTAGCCATTTTTGCATGTCTGTCCCACAAATTTCAGCATGTCCATCTCATGGTAAATTTAAAGACTTAGCCAAATTCTAAGTTGCCCATCTTATGGTAAATTTAGGGACTTAGCCAAAATTCTAAGTTGCCGGTGATTGTGAGGTAGGTTGAAGTGGCGAGAAAAAAACCCGAGAAAAATGAAGAAATAAGAGGAAGAACGCTCGGGGAAGAAGTGCAGGCTGGGTTAAATGCAGGTGTCTCGGCGCCATTCACTATGGCGCCGAGCTCGGCGCCAGTCACTCTGGCGCCGAGCCCCTAGCAGGCTATTTCCCCATGCCCAGGACCTCGGCGCCAGTCACTCTGGCGCCGAGCCAAGGGTCCATTTCTAGAATTCTTTCCGCAAGGGGTCTATTTGAGAGAAACTTTCGAAAAAAGGACCGAATAGTAAAAAATTCGGCCTTGTCGGTGACAAAGCCAAAGCGTAAAGTATATAGGCTTTTATGTTGGTATAGAACCACGACACCACATTGGCTAGTCATAGACATATAAAATTCAAAGTAAAACATGTATTCTAAAAGATTATCATACAAAGGAAATTTTATTTGCTTATTCAATAAATAATTATATCTCTTTTCAGTCTTCTTGGCAATAAATAAAACCTAATAAAATCGAATACCTTAGATTCATTCTAAAATTCAGAAGCTTTGATAGCCTTTTTATTTGATTCTATTCAATAAGTTTGATGTGCAGAAAAAATGAGGTACTCGCCTTCTATTCTTTGTCGAAGCAAAGCATAACCTAAGTTCTTTGACTAACCCCTCTTCGTTTGTGATCTGTGATAGCTGATCGGAGGCGTGGTTGTGGATAGGGATGCACATAGATGGCATCAGGATTTGATTGTTGTTTTTTGTTCCTGTGATTTGTCCAATTTTCCTTGAAAGGAAAAAAAATATCGTAGATCTTGGAGCGCTGGGGTGCACGCAATCGGGCACAACAACATCCTGCCGGTGGACGTTAACATTTCCCTTATTATTGATTTTTTCCGTGATCTGTGCTTTCTGGATTTGCAAAAAAAATAAGAATACCGCGACTGCATGTTGGAGCGGGGTGCACGTGCATGCATCCATGCATGGAAAGACCCAAAGGAACCTGTGAGGGAGGAGTGCGGGATAGAGCCGGGCAGAGCAGCCATGCAGGGGTTGGGGGAATTTTCTTTTCTGCGTCGGGTAGTCATGGATCGCAAGGAGATTTTGGTGCTGCCGGATAGACGTTGACAATCCGTATGTTTTTGTTGTAGATAAAGATAGATAGATAGAAGATTGGCCGATTTCTTCCTTTCCATGGTAAGCTTACCAAATTTTCATGTTAACACATGCCCCCCAGTTCAGAGTATGAATTCTTCATGCTTCGAATTATTTTGATCTGATGGTCTTCTTTCCTGAGCCAATGACGCCTGATTGCAATATTGAAGGCTGCATCGACTCCACTTGAAATATAAAGAGCGCCATCAAAGAATATAAAGAGCCCCATCTAAGCTTACCAAATTTCCACCAAGGCTTGGGTTTCAATGAACCCTATCCTCTTCTCAAGTCAAGAACACAAGTGAGGGTTTCTTACTCGATGAAGGAGTGGTTACAAACGTCCTGGAGCACCCACAAGAGTTGGGAGTTTCGACAGACGATGCCTAGCCGGCTAGGAGCTCTTGCTCCAAGAGTAATGAACACAATCCACTGGTCTAAACGCGAACCAAGTTCTCTAGGACTTGAAGCTTAGGTTTACAAGCTCTCTAATGAAGTTTGGAGGCTAAACCTCTCAAAGAATCACAGGGAAACCAAAGGGGAGAGCTTGGGGGCCTTCAACGGAGATTGAGAAGCTTGTCTGCTGGTGAGAGCGAGGTCTGGTCGAGATAGCCGTTGGGGAGGAAGGTGAAGAGGTATAAATACCTCCCTCTTTCCCAACTGACCGTTAAGTTGGGAAAGTGCCGTGATATGTGCGGCGGTGCCACGCCAGCCAGAACAATAAAGGAATAAGATTTAGATATTGGTTGCCTTGGCTTTGTTTGAGGATTTGTATGGTGGATATTTGAGCACTTGGTTGCACATTAAAACTTGTGTATTGTATCCCCTTTATAGTGCAGCATTTACTATACTTAATTTCAAAAGATAAAAGAATTTAAATGCTTTTGAGTCCATCACCACGTCCATTTGTCATTGGGGTCTCCACCATCTTATGTAACATCCTCAGGGCAGTCCCAATGGTGTATTGATGATGGTTTCTATCCTCGTTAAATGACTTGCCACGTAGGCAAAACGCTGACATGGCAACGTAATTAATGAAGAAAGAGAGCAAAAATCATAGAAATGGTTTCTTCATGAAGAAATCAGGTCTACTCTTGACCCAATGCACCAAGAAACCATAAAATCGCCATTGGAGAGAAACCACCAGTTTCTAGGGAGCTCGTGTCGCACTCCCATTGGAGGAAGAAGATAGAGTTGGGAGAGAGAAAGAGAAAATAATTATTACTCATAGAAACCATGGGTTGGAAAGCAGTACTTTTTTTATGCGGTATCCTATATAATAGAAACTACTAGTTTCTTTTATTGGGACTGCCCTCATAATCATATCACCTGCTTGTCAACTCGATAAATCTCATTAGTCCTCTAATTATGTGGTCATTATCACAAAAAAAACCATAGTTTGGGATTGATTGCATTTACAATATATATGTGAAAAAATAAGAAAAATTACCTATTCAGTCACACAATGAGCATAATGTTTCAATCTTAGGAGCATGGGGGGCCCATGGGCCAAGGGGGCAGTGACGCCTTAATGCATGGTGCTTACTCATTGGTCGGATACGCGAAGGGCCACCCGTGGTCCCAGACCATTGTCCCTTCATAAGGTTGATGACACTATTATCGGGAGCGGTTACAAACGTACGGTGTCACCGCTCTGGACGCCATGTTTTTTTTTCTATGGTTGCTTTAGCCCCTAACACCTAGCTCGAACAAAGGCTGAGCCACCAAAGTGAGATGCTAGTGTACAATCATCGTCTCTTTTTATATACATACTTTCATACTGTCTTATTCAATCATCGCTAAGGAAGTTGGACAAACTATAAGTATGGCGTTTGAACTATTTATATTATAATTTCGTGGAGGTTTCCAACTTAACCTTTGAATTGAAAACTTCTCATATTATTTGTCTGTATACCAAATTTTGTTGCAAATTCTGTAATTGTTTACCAAATTAGCATATAGTTTCACCGAACTACAAATGAATTTTTGACTCTTTATTAAAAATCCAAGATCCTAGTCACTGGTTTCGTTGGCTGTGTATGTAGTGCTGTTGTGGCGTGGTTGTCTTGTTATCACTTTGTTCATGCGGGTTTTTTTGTGTTGGTTTTCAATGTTGTTGATGTATCTATTTTTTATTTATTAATACATGCTCTACAAATTTCTTGTCTGTTACATTTCTAAAAGAAAATTGTGGCATACAACATCCATAATAAGTATTGTACTACTATACTACCAAAACAGCAGTAGCTGCGGATCCACCAATATGACGAGATCTGGCGGCCGGTAGTGCACGCCATAGTCAGCGTTGGCTTCTTGTTTTTCCGAATTGAATATTCAGTCGCAAGTGGAAGGCAAACAGCCACTGTCGGTCTAGCTATATGCAGCCTAAAAAAAAATTAAAGACGATTCATTTTCCCGTGTACCGATCCGATGGCCGAGCCTCGAGCGGCCGCCTACCGCGCGTGACCGCTGCGATGCCTCGTCACTGCTGTTGCCAGTAGCCACGCCACCAAGAGTCTACCGCATGGCATGCAGCGCGCTCCACATTGGAGCTGGCCCTCCTCGCGCGTAGGGACCGTCGAAGCCTCTCCTTCCTCGTCGACCAGGGGCGGACCGGGTAGGGTAGTAATATTCACTTGACATTAGCACCAAATATTATTACAAAGAAAATATTTGCGAGTGCAAACAAAAAAGATGTGATATCCGGAACCCAGTGTTATGTGCCATAACTTTGAACTATGAGGTTCAAGGTTCGTTGCTCTCTGTGGTAGACTTTCATTTTCCATTTCCTATATTTTGCTCCTCCACAAATTAATCACAGTAGCTGCGCTTAGTAACTTTTTATTTCCCTACTAGTATTTTATCCTATTTTTTCTCTCCCAAATTAATTAATTGCTGTAGTCGTGCTTAGTTATGTATTATTTTTGTACTAGTTTTATCCCACTATATGCAAACAACAGAGAAAACAATAGACTTGAGCAAGTATATATATTTCTTTTAAAACAATGAAAGCCATCTTTTATTCACTAAACTGAACTCATCTCTATAACATCATAAACGGGAATCATTTAGTGATAAATTTCTCTGTTGTCATTCCATATTGATCAAGAACCCATGTGTTGTAAATATATGTGGTCATTTTCATTGATCAAGATGCCATCTTCTAGAATTGTTATAGTACGAATACTTATAAGACTGGTTCAATGCCACTAGCGTTTTTTTTTTTTGTGACTATGCCGCTAGTGAAGTTGATGAACATGATATAAGACTTACATGTCCCTTAGAAAGTGTAGATCAAACAAGTAGTGTGGTAACATTTTTTAATGCCTATTTGGAACAATTACAATGGTGTTTGACCTATTTGTATTGTAATTTATGCAAGTTTCGAGCTTAGTTGTTTAATTTAAGACTTATTGTGTTATTTAATACTTGTATATTGAATTGTGGAGAAAAAATTATAATATATTCACCGAATTGCTAATATATTTTATCATAATACAAGCAAAATATTTGCAACATACACTACAACAAAATCCTAGGTCCGCCATTACTCGTCGACGACGACTCAACCTGCCTACCGCGGCACCCCTGCGGTGGTCACTGTAATCGGTGAACGACGAGGAGGAGGAGCCCGGGCAGTCGCTGCTGCTGTTTATGCTGAGGTCCCCCAGCTCCACGTCGGGCTGGCGTCGCCTGCGCCGACCACGGTACACTCGCCCGGTGTCGCGCGCCTTGCGGCAGAGGAGGCAGAACGCGCGGCAGCAGCCCCAGCAGGGCTTGTACACCGCCTTGCAGGCGTTCTTGAATCTTGACCAGGCGCTTGACGACGCATAGATTGCATAGGAGAAAACCTGACATACAGCGCTGCGACAACACAACAAATTAATAAGGTAGAAGAACGGGGGTTGTAATTTGAGAACACATGCATTATTTTTCTTGTTTTTTTCAGAGCAAAGAATGCATGCATCTTCTTCTTCTTTTTTTTTGAGAACAAAGAATGCATGTATCGTTTTCTTTGTTATTTATACACCTCCATTGCACATATATGGGCTGTGCCGCTGGGGGTGATCGTGTGGCTCACCGATGAGGACGAGTACGACAGCCACGAAGAAGTTGAGCACGCTTAAGATGCAGAGGTGCTCGATGAAGCAGAGCAAGTCCCCATGTACCCGAGCAAACACCTCTTTGCAAGAAGCAAAGCAAAACGACATGAACGGTGTCGAATACAGTCCAGAAACAAGGTAACAACAGTGGCGGCGTAGTAGTTAATACTAACACACCACTCTTGGTTGTCTTGAGAACAAATAAACGTACTCGCAGGAGAGAGAGCCTCGAACGGCGACGAGAGGACTTTCCCAACAAGCACGCCAAGGTCACTCGCCACAGTGCCCATGACGATGACGGAGCCCATCAGTCGCTACATAGGGCAGAATGCGGACGGATCGATCTACTCCTCGTCACGATGCGTCGTGTCGCTTCGTCTTTGGAGCGGAGCGGCGGCAAAGAGCGTCAAAGCGCCATATATGTAATATGTACCCTCCTATCAATAGATGGAATTTGAAACTTAGGCCATGTTTGGTTCAGTTTGTGGAAAGTGCTTCTAATGCCAAAAGCAAATACCAGCTAAATGGATGGAAACTGAAGCTGCTTTTTTTAGAAGTTGCTGCTTTTGGTATTTTGGACCCTAGTTCCGATTTTTGTCTTTCTGCTTTTTCAAATTGGTGGAAATAGAGAGATGTTTCAACTGTTTCAAGGGAGATATATATATGGAGATAGAGGGGCATGTTTCATAATTGTTCCAACCAAAAACAGCTTATAGATTCTCCACAACTCATATCTCACAATAGCTTCTCACAACTCACAGCTAAACCAAACAAATCCTTATTACATGTAGTGGCTACGTGTACTAGTTTTTGGAGCTTATATCTTCTGAAAGATACAGCAATCATACATATATATACAAGAGCTGAGCATGGATTTACCTCCTAATATAAGACTATACAATGAAGCTCAGGTATCAGGGGGTGGCAGAAAAGGGCCTAGAAATTTCATGAGAAGAAGGTGGGTGATGAACTCCCCACAGGTGCTAAGATGCTCGCGGTGGAAAGCACAGCCGCAACGAGGCGCGACATAGTAAAGCATCTCCGCCCACACATTGGCGATGAGGCCCAACGCTCTGCTTCATCCTTGATGGTAAGGAGCTCCCTCGCCACCAAGCATGCACGGGGCAACACTGGAGTAGTACCCGCTGCAGCGCTCTGCACAACTTTCTGCAGATGAATATCAGCACCAGCATTATCATCGTTACTGTTGGGTGGTTCTTGACGCTTCTCGGTATCTACCATCGACTGATCTTGCTGATGTTCTTGTTTCTTCTTGTTGGCTTCAATGCGCTTCAAGAATTGTTCCCATGCTGAAGAATCAAAAGCTTCAATCCTCTCCAAGAGTATCTGTTGGTTGGCTGCTTCTTGATGATTCTCGGTATCAACCACAGACTGATGATCTTGCTGTTCCTCTTTCTTGCTGGCTTGAAAAAGCTTCATGACTGCTGCCTTCTCATCTATAGCAACCTGCGGTTGACCCTGTTGATCTTGACCTGACAAAGTTCTTCTAATTTCACCATGGGCTTCGTCATGTACAAGTTGGGAGTTGGTGGTCATCATCACACCGGACTTGAAGACAAGGTACATGATATAATTTGATAGCTCTCTGCTCATCTGCTTATGCTTCTGAACCTTGTTCATGTCATCAGAATCATTTGTGCAAGCGCCGTCGGTGTCCCTGAAGTAGTAGCATATGTCTGTTGCAACGTGCCAGATGAGCACGCTTGTGGGGGAAATCAACACCGCTGCCGATGGTGGTCTCAACTAGTGCTTTTCTTAGCCTTCCAGAATCTGGACCTCTGTGTTTGTCCATCCACCCCTCAAGTGCCATCCTGGCAATGTCCCATTTTTTCCTTGTTCCCAAGCCTAACAGATTGTCGAGGATGAACTCTTTTATGGGTGTGCAATCCTCTGTGATGGGTGTGTGTGTTACCTTAAGTAACTCGACACCCCAGGCACCCAAGCATCGCCCAATCCACTGGTGTATGGATGCCATCGTGCCTCTTCATCATGTTGTATTGTGCTATCTCCTCGGACCACTGTTTTTTGCTCCTCCAAGTTGCTGGTAGCTTCTGAGAGTACATGGAAAAAACGGAGATGGTGGTAGAGGACACATCTAAGAATGTTGCTCCTAAAAGCAATATATAAGACAGGATGATATCAGCTCTGGTAGGATATTGTGTGTCTTTGCCCCCCTTTTCGGTAGCCCAGAAGAGCGCCAGGGCTATCAGGGTTGAAACATACTGGAAGAGTTCGTATAGCACGAAGGGGCCTAGACAAATACAACAAATTCCACAGCAAATAATGGCTTCGCAAGGTTTTTGGCGGCATACGCACTTTCTTATGAAAGCATAAGACTTACGGAAGAAGGGTTTACGAAGTGGGTTCTTGGTGTAGAGGCCTTCGTACGAATCTACAAGAACTGCCCCCACATGCTCATAGACCTTGCATCGACCTGACATGGACCCAAACCACTCAGCACGCCGGGTAGCTGATCTCCCGCAAATGAAACGATCTTTTCGCCATTCAAGGGAGCTTCCACTGACAAGATGTCTCTCAAACTTTCATTGGACAACAATTCTCCACTAGAACTTCCTCTGCATATCTTATCAAGTTTTTTCTTCATTTTGTTGGCTCTGGATTCGTTTCTGCTCCCAAGACCAACGAGGTAACGAAAGCCTTTCGTGTCCTCGGTATCCTGAAGCTTATGTGGCGTTTCTGACTGACGAGCCAGGGCGCCTGACCTAAGCTTCTCTGGGCTCACAAGGTAGAGGCACAAAGTACGCTCGGCGTACTTGAGGCACCGAGAAAAGAATATTAGCACCATGGCAGCCGTCAGCCGGACCTCCGGCCAAGAAGCCTCGGCCACGACGTACCCGGCGACCACCACCTGGGAGACCAAGCCCAGCAGGTGCCGCTTCCACAGCTCATTGTCCTGCCTCGACAAGGCTGTGATGGTGTCCTGCCCGTCCAGGTGGGCCAGCATGAACGGCGCCCAGAAGTAGATGACCTGCCGGCCCGGCTCGCTCGCGTGGACTGCGAGGTGGCCGAGCACGAAGATGGCCACAGAGTCGGCCGATAGGTAGGGCAGCCACAGCACGGTGTGCAGCACGGGCGACGCGCTGCGCCTCCGCAAACCAGCAAAGACAAAGAGGAAGACTTGCAGGAAGAGGCTGACGAGGATCAGGCAGTGGATCTCCCACGTGTTCCAGAGCTCTTGGACAGCAGGCACCAAGCTGAGGAGTTCATCACTCTTTAATTAGGTTTGCAAGCTCCAAGTAATCCAAACTCCCAAAGCACATCGAAGATAAAACATATGAAATCACACCACACTCCTCGACCGATCCAGAGGTATATACAGTGACCACTGGTAAACATGTGCTTGCCGTGTGGTCGTTGGGTATCAGGTAGCTATTGATATACCCATCGGTCAGGTTCTAAGTTCTGGTCTTCTACTAAAAAGTAGGTTACCTTTTGCCATCCCATCGAACACCAATCGTAGCCTAGTAGAAGATGTTTAAGATTTTTCAGGGTCCTTTTTTTCAATTGTGTGATGGTTTGCTATAAAAAAAACACATGGAACTAGCAAGGAGACCTGCGTAAATATCTCGGGTCGCTATTTTTTTCCTTTAATTATAATATTTGGAACTCCGCTTATGTTGTCTCAACATAGCAGGTCCCAAGCCCTGGTAAAGGTGGAGGGTTGTGATAGGCGTGGCGAGCCAACGTTAAATCTAGCCATTCTAATGGAGATGAAACCCGAAAGAAAACCGTTGGGGCGTAACCCTCTTAGTGACGCGCCATATCGGAACCCGGGTATGGTGTTAAATGAGCAAGGGCCGGGTCGTCACCCCCGTGACGCGCCGTGTCGCGATCTGGGCACGGTGTCAAGTGAGCAAGGATCGGGTCGTCACATCCTTAGTGGTGCGCTACATCGGCGCCCGGGTGTAGTGAAAAATGAGCAAGGGTCTTTACATCTGAGTCGACGGGTGCGAAGGGTAAGGAAGCTAGTCGAACCAACTAGGATCCGTTTAGGTAGTGGAATGTAGGGTCGCTTACAGGTAAGTTAAGAGAATTAGTTGATACCGCGACTAGGAGGCGTGTAAATATATTATGCGTTCAAGAGACTAAATGAAAGGGTCAGAAGGCGAAGGAGGTGGACAATACAGGTTTTAAGCTTTGGTACATAGGGACAGTCGCGAATAGAAATAGAGTAGGAGTTTTGATTAATAAGAGCCTCAAGAATAGTGTGGTGGGAGTGTGAAGGCAAGAAGATAGGATTATCTTAGTCAAGCTTGTCATTGGTGATATGGTCTTGAACGTAATTAATGCGTATGCCCCCAAGTAGGCCTCGACGAGAGTGCTAAGAGACAGTTCTGGGAAGACTTAGATGGCCTGATTAGAGCTGTACTTAGTAGTGAGAAGCTTTTTATAGGAGGAGATCTTAATGGGCATGTAGGTACTACAAGCGCAGGTTTCGAGACAGTTCATGAAGGTTTTGGGTATGGTAGTAAGAATCAGGAGGGGGAGGAAGTTCTAGACTTCGCGGTAGCTTTTGACCTGATGATAGCCAACACTTTCTTTAGAAAGAGAGAATCTCAAGGCAGTTCATGGAGGTTTTGGGTATGGTAGTAAGAATCAGGAGGGGGAGGAAGTTCTGGACTTCACGGTAGCTTTTGACCTGATGATAGCCAACACTTTCTTTAGAAAGAGATAATCTCATCTAGTAACCTTCAGTAGCGGACTACACTCTAGCCAGATTAACTTTGTCCTCGCAAGAAGAAAGGACAAACGAGCATGCTTGGGTTGCAAGGTGATACCAGGGGAGTGTGTTGTTTCTCAACATAAGCTTTTGGTGGTAGACTTTCGTTTTCAGGTGCATGCCCGTAGGGATAAACAAGCTAAGACTGAAAGAACAAAGTGGTGAAAACTGAAAGGAGAGACGTCAGAGGTATTTAGGGAAATGGTTATCAAAGAGGGCTCTTGGAAGAAAGAAGAGGACATAAACAACATGTGGAAGAAGATGGCAACCAACATTCGAAAGGTGGCCTCAGAGGTGTGTGGAGTAGCCAAAGGAAGTGGAGGCGAGGCTAAAGATACTTGGTGGTGGAACGAGAAAGTCCAAAAGGCTATTAGGGAGAAAAAAGAATACTATAGACGCTTGTACCATGACAGGAGTGTGGACAACATAGAGAAGTACAAGGTGGCAAAGAAGACTGCAAAGCAAGCTGTAAGTGTGGCAAAGGGTAGAGCGTACGAGGATCTTTACCAACATTTGAGTACGAAGGAAGGAGAGAAGAACATTTATAGGATGGCTAGGGTTCGTGAGAGAAAGACAAGGGACTTCAACCAAGTTAAGTGCATTAAGGATGAAAGGGAGCATCTCTTGGTGAAGGAGGATGAGATCCGACATCGATGACAAGAGTATTTTGATAAATTGTTCAATGGTGAGAATACGGACACAACCTTTCAGTTGGATGACTCTTTTGATGACACAAATAGGCGCTTTGTGCGGAGAATCTAAGAATCTGATGTCAGAGAGGCATTGAAAATGATGAAAGTAGGTAAGGCGATGGGACCAAATAGTATGGCTAACCAAGCTATTTAACCATATTTTTCGATCGAACAAGATGCCTGATGAGTGGAGGAGAAGTATATTGATACCGATCTACAAGAATAAAAGGGATATTCAAAGTTGTACTAATTACCGGGGAATTAAGTTGATGAGCCATACTATGAAGCTATGTGAGAGAGTTATCGAGCAATAACGCGGGTCTCTATGAACCAATTTGGTTTCATGCCCGGAAGGTTAACCATGGAAGCTATTTTCTTAATAAGACAAGTTATGGAACGGTATATGGAGAAGAAAGACCTACACATGGTTTTTATTGACTTGGAGAAGGCTTATGATAAATATCAAGGAATGTTATGTGGTGGACTTTGGACAAATATAAAGTCCCAACGAAGTACGTCAGGCTCATTAAGGACATGTACAATAATGTTATGACTAGTATTCGAACAAGTGATGGAGACATAGATGACTTCCCGATTAGGATAGGACTACATCAAGGATCAGCTTTGAGCCCTTATCTATTTGCCTTAGTGATGGATAAGGTCACAAGGGGCATACAAGGGGACATCCCTTGGTGTATGCTTTTCGTGGACGATGTAGTGCTAGTTGATGAAAGTCGGACAGGAGTGAATCAGAAACTGGAGTTATGACGGGAGACTTTGGAGTCTAAAGGTTTTAGACTCAGTAGAACTAAAACTGAGTATATGAGATGTGACTTCGGCACTACTACTCAGGAGGAGGAAGATATTAGTTTGAAAGGTCAAGTAGTGCCTAGGAAGGATACCTTTCGATATTTAGGATCAATGCTACAGAGAGACGGAGATATTGATGAAGATGTTAGCCATAGAATCAAACCAGGATGGATGAAGTGGTGCCAAACATCTGGTGTCCTATGTGACAAAATGGTACCACAGAAGCTAAAAGGTAAGTTTTATAGGACGGCGATTAGACCTGCTATGTTGTATGGTGCAGAATGTTGGCCTACGAAACACGACATGTTCAACAGATAAGTGTCGCGGAAATGCGTATGTTGCGCTGGATTTACGGTCATACAAGAAGGGATCGAGTTCGGAACGATGATATATGTGATAGATTAGGAGTAGCACCAATTGAAGAAAAGCTTGTCTAACATCGGTTGAGATGGTTTGGACATGTCCAACGGAGACCTCCAGAGGCACCGGTGCGTAGTGGAATCCTAAGTCAGGATAGTAACGTGAAGAGAGACAGAGGAAGACCGAAGTTGACTTGGTAGAGGCAATAAAAAGAGACTTGAAAAGATGGAATATACTCAAAGACTTAGTCTTAAATAGGAGTACTTGGAAAACAGCTATTCACGTGTCTGAACCTTGATTGCTTCTGCTGGGTTTCAACTCTAGCCTACCCCAACTTATTTGGGACTTAAAAGCTTTGTTGTTGTTGTTGTTATAATATTTGGATTTTTATTAAATATTTTTTTTTTTGCAAATTGTTTTTCATTTGTTTGATTATATTAGTCATCTCTTTATTCATCTAACATGATGCATTAGCTCGAAAAACCATATATCGACCACCAGACAATTTCTTTTTTTTTCGACGGCCACCAGACAATTTCTTAGAATAAAACTATTGTCGTCATTCTTTCATCCACTTCTATCATGTGGTTATGCAATTTCTACTAATGCCAGTTCATAACACATTGGCAGTGATAAACCTTTGATGTTATGAACTGGCACGAAAACTTAATTATTAACCATCCATGCCAGTTAGAGCATCCACACCTAGATAGTCACGGAGGTATCCATGCCAGTTTGTCCTAGGACCCGGTATGAATAGTTTTTCTTCTTGTACATAATTTGAGTTATTATAATTATTTTCAGAATTCATAACCTCTGGATTTGGACTCGGAAGGAGATTTTCTTTTTTTAAAAAATTATAAATTTCGAACAGTTCTATAACTTCTTAGTTGTTCTTTTTCTAATTTCAACTCACTTATATGACTAAATAATTGAAGAATGTTTGAAACAACAAAGTAAAAGAGGAAAAAATAGTGCATCAACATTATCAGTAATTGGTGGTGTTAATAGATGGGATGGCAAGGTAACTTTGTGGGCATGTGGTTGAACCATTGAAGGTTCGCGTCCCATATCAGTGGGTATGAATGAATGGCCGTGCAACGCGTGAGGCCATGTGGTAGCTCGAGTGAAAACTGAAAAATAGATTCCTGTCTCAAGTTGGCATGGACGAGGTGCTTTATCTATAGTATCAGTTACATCATTCTTTTCTTCATATTTTTCTAAGGTGGCTGAGGGATTTATAACTTATCTCCAAGGATGAAAACTAATTACGAACAAAAAAAACTCCCGAATCAACTTGTGAGAAACGTCTCAAAGTGCACTAATAAAACCGTTATCGTTTGAGATAATTCTAAACTAGGCCAATAACAGTCAGATGTTCACAAAGACACTTGGGAAATCATGAAACTGTTCAAAATTAAATTCTGAAAATATATGGAAGCTGAAAGACTTGGGGAATCTTAAATTCCTGTACTGACCGGTGTCAGCAACTTCAGCTGACACCTTTGCATTGTGGGGCAGCCGATTTGCATTGTGAAGCCAATTTCAGTTTTTCAAAATTAAATTATGTCGCAACTGAATGTCAAAGAGTCTGTCTTTTCTTAGTTGGAGGTGTAAACTACTCCCTCCATTTCAAACTATAAGACGTTTTAGCTTTTTAAAATTCATAGCTATTGCTATGCATTTAGATATACATATGCCTGGATGCATAGTAAAATCAATGTATCCAGAAAAGCTATAATGTCTTATAATTTGGAATGAATGAAGTAGAATTTAAGAAGTGTTAAATTTGGAATTGAAAAGTGAATCTATGCATTTCTCATCACTTAATAAACGGTGAAAGGAGATGGGATATCACATACTGCTTTCTAGAGTTTATCACAGCGCGTGTTTTCTCAAACTTTCGAGAGTTAATGACATAAACGAGTGCATATAGATTTTACACTTCTAAAAGCATACAACAACGTAACGTAAAAGGTAGCATCACAACGAGGTGCTTTTCTCGTACTAAATAATACATGGATCGGAGGAATGATTGAGCAATGCCAGTTTTAAATTGCAACGTATATCCAGAATACCTAATGCTTCACGAAGAAGATATATAGTACTAAAAGTAAAGTAAATTTGAACTTAATAGCCTAAAGAATGCTATGAAGTACTATTTACATAAATTAAGTAGTTAAGAGAATGAAGTAGCATCTTGTCTTACCTGTTTTTCGCCATCAGGTTGCCCCCGCCAATTTCTTCCCCATTTATCTTTAGTGGTCTCATCTCAATCAAGGGACACGAAAGCGCAAGACATGCATGACGTTGCCTCGATGCACTCGTATTTAAATATGCTCGCAGTAATGGAATGAGTGTCAAGTTTTTGTACCTTTGGCGTGACACTGCGTGGAGATATATGCTTGCTTCGATAGAGTGGAAGTGTCCATATATGTCTGTAAGCAAAGTAAGATGCTTTCATCGATAGATTGACCAAGCATAAAAGGTACGGAGTACATGTAAACATGTATATGTATGGCAAATAAAATTAATTATCAAGGTGAAATAATAATAATAAACTCCATATAGAGCCTAGAATCCGCGCAATGAGAGAGCTCTAACTACTGTTTTAATTACTGTTTACCATTCCGACATGGCGATGTGGGGTCGTGCGTGCCCTCACATCGATTCGGTCTCTCCTAATTCATGGGGCCTGGCTACCGTGGTGGGCCTCTTCTTGAGCCCTGAGCATCCTGGATTACATAGACGGATTGAACTTATAGTATTTTTCTTTTTTAATAAATTAACGAATAGTATTTATTAGCCTATCTTTTCAGTGAAATGAACAGGAGAACGGGAGTTGAGCGATGACAGCCATTAAAAAGAAGTAAGATGCTTTCATCGATAGATTGACCAAGCATAAAAGGTACGGAGTACATGTAAACATTTATATGTATGGCAAATAAAATTAATTATCAAGGTGAAATAAGAATATTGTGTGTAAGATAAGATCATTCAACGAACAAATACTTGTTTCTGCTTTCTTGGTCCATGAGTCTGACCAATCTCATCCATAGCTGCCTACAAATATTGTCTCCTCCACTGCGTGCTTCTTGCAGAGCACTGAGATGCCTGAGTCCAGGGACAACCGGACAATGGAGAAAAGGCCCTCGCCAAACTCGCCGATTGAGCAGATTTGCCCGTCTCTGGCCTAAACGGCAGCGGATCTACCTCGACGGTAGCGAATGCGACCGGCCTACACCCGCGTTATGCGCTTGCTGCTCTAGCAGCAATTTCTTCTACTACTGAAAACTCTTTGGTTCTTAATTCAAAGTATAGGTATCTGCTTCATGCCGAATGGTCGATGGGTTCTTTTTCTTTCTTGTTATTTGATTATTTGATTTTGTATTCAATGGGTTTTTGTCAATATTTCCTGAGCATTTGAGACTGATGAATGCAATTCCCATATATTCAAGACAATGAGAGCCACATTCAAGAGTAAACAATACCTCAAGTTGCATTTAATTTCCTTATGTGTGACACGCTTCCAGGCATGCGGTGTTACCACCCGAATAAGGCATTGACAACACCCTGAAAAGCGTGCTTCCAGGTATGCGGTGTTACCACCCGAATAAGACGTTCACAACGCCCTGTAAGCCACGCTTCCAGGTATGCAGTGTTACCACCCGAATAAGGCGTTCACAACGCCCTGGAAGCCACTTTTACAGGTATGCGTTGTTACCACCCGAGCAAGGCATTCACAAAGCCCTGAAAGCCACGTTTCTAGGTATGCGGTGTTACCACCTGAATAGACCCCTCGGCACCCGAGGAAGTATCTCGGCACCTGAGCAAAACACACGCCAGTCTTCAACACTTGAGGAAATTAAGGCTCGCTGCTTAAAGACCTCGAAACACGAGAAGGAGCACGTAGGTACTCACGGTACCTAAAAGTTACAGGGAGCTGCGACACCCGAGGGCTGAGCTATCTACTAGCTCGTCATTATGTCCTACGGGGCTACCGTCGAATATATGGGCTAGGGGTACTTGCACCACCTGTATATTCGTCCACGTCAGGCTATCATGCCAGAAGCCGTGAAGGAAAAGGCCCACAAAGGCCGAGGAGGTCAATCAACGTGAAGACCAAGACACGCCAAAAATATCCAGAGATAGGCGTATCTAGACGATAGCATAGGATCAATCTGTTGCACATTCTGTATAACAAACTAGGAAACCCATCTGTTAACCGATCGTCCTCATTGTAACCCTACCCCTCTGCCTATATAAAGGAGGGTAGGGACCTCGCGATCAGGATCCGATCCATCTCATATACTATGTAGCTAGGAGCAACAGCCCCTGTAACCGAGCATACAAATACTAAAAGAGCAGCAACATCAACTGGACTAGGGTTTTACGTGCTACCGCGGCCTGAACCAGTATAAATTCTTATGCCTCATGTGCTACCATCTGATTCCTCTTACGCGATCACATTACTAGGCATTGCTGGAGCTAAATCATCTGACAACTCCCAATCCAACGATCTCACGATGAGGACAAAGAAATTCTAACAAGGTAATTGGTTCTATTTGAAATAAGGCGAGAAGCCAATCGGGTTGTCGGTTGGGTCGGAGAAATCTCGATATTTAATCCTTAATCCATGCGCCTCTCTACATTTGACTCCTGATTCGCAGACCTTTAAAAATTTGACCCCGTGCATGTGAATTCTTTTAACCTGAGACATTATTCATATTTTCTCTCATTTCCTATTTTTCAAGTGTAAGGCGAAGCTGATGTCCCTTGATGTGGAGTCCGCGCGTAGATCTAGGCGAGCCGCCAGCCGTAGAGGGGGTAGCCGCGCCGCCGCCGGTCGGGCCTACCGCACGGGCTGGCATATGTCTCTTCGATGCTGGTAGACGTCGCGAATAAATGAACTATATCGGTGAGATCCAACAGCAATAGCTAGGACTGATTTAAATAAAGAACGGAAAATCAGGATCGTTTGTTTTTTAACGGGGTTTTTTATACGCCACGCCCGGTATCCATTTGGCCGCATGCCTCCTCCAGAAGAAAACCTGCCTAGAGTACGTGGTTAGAAGGAGGGATTAACTACTCCTAGGGAGTAGGAACAATGGGACGGGGAGGAGAGGAAGGAACGACATGAAGGGGGAGTCCGGAACCGGGAGTGCGTAACTTGGGCTTAGGCAAGGGGAAAGGACGGAGTGGGCTGGCTATTGGGCTTTGATGAATGGGCTAGACGAAAAAAAGACCAGAAATTTTACCTTTTTTATTGTTATATATTAGGGATAGAAAAGGAATAGATGGATGACTTTAGCTTCAGCACTGGCGCCAGCTGTGCTTGCTGCTGGATTTTCCATCCACTCCGCCGTATGCCATGCCGGTGGAACGTCAGGGTCTCGCCCGGGGGGATGGAGAGAGTATGGGCCATCCATTTTGGGTTGAGTTGGATCGAGCGAGTCATACCATGGGCTGTGTGGAACAAGTCGCCAACTTGCCGCTGGGCCACCCTCTGCTAGTCTGCTGGGTCACCGGTCACCCGCGTAGTCAGGTCCTCAACTGGATTTGTGATTTGTGATTTTGCGGGCAGCGGCCGGACGTCGGAGATGAAGACGTCGGGGACCGAGAGACAGGAGGACATGGGGGGTTATTGCTACCTGCTTTCACAAAGTTTTTTTTTTTTCTAAGGGAGCTTAATTAAAGCGTGTTATTCAATTCCACAGCCGCGGTTTCAAACCAAACAGTGGTTGAGTTTGTAAAAAAAAAAGGTAGCGTCACCACCCCACTCGACTTTTCCAAGAAAGAAAGTTCGGTAGATAGCGATTGGCCATCACAAAGGGGAATTGCGATCTTCGCCTTTAGACAAAATCAAGAGTTTTACAGGTCGTCGTATCTTTTGGAGCACTTGTCAAGCAATCCTATTGCCGCTCCTATATTCGACCTGTAACCTGTTTGCCGGTTGGTTTCTAGGTTGATAAGTCTAATTAGTGCTGATTTATTATAAGAGAAAAATATTATATCATGACTGATAAGTCTCAGCTAAAAACATACAGCGAACCGTCGCTGGTTGTATTCGTTCACACATGCACGGCTGGACCCCCGTTTGATGAATCGCGTGAACTGCCCCCCGCCGTCCGGTTTGGGACTTTGGGAGCCCCGGAGGCCGGAGCGCACAAGAAATTTCCGATGCCGCGTCGATTCACACGTCGCTATCAATCGTGGTCGCATCTTCGCGGTTCCCACGCTCCAAAACTCATGTCCGACAAGCGGAGACGACTCAGCTACCGAACGATGGAGACTTTGGCCTCGTTTAGTCGGGTAAAATTTAGGAATTTGGCTACTATAGCACTTTCGTTTTTATTTGGCAATTAGTATTCAATCATGGACTAATTAGGTTCAAAACATTTGTCTCGCGATTTTCAACCAAACTGTATAATTAGTTTTTTTCGTCTACATTTAATGCTTCATGCACGTATCGCAAGATTTGATGTGATTAATACTGTAGCATTTTTTGGGAAAACTTTTTGGAACAAGACCTTTATAATTGTGTGGCTACTCACGCCAGGAAAGGTTGCAGGAAATTTCGCGTCCCTGCACAAAGGTACCACGAGAGGTCGCTGAGGCAACTTGACTTTTGTTCCGCGTTCTCGGCTGCGTTCGGCTAGTATTAAATATTGTTCTACGGCTAATCTATACGGATTAAAGCCGGATGAATAGTACGAGCGAACACGCCGCTCACCTCTCATGGACCTATATAAGGTCCAGTACACCATGCGACATGGCAACAAGCAGGCTCCGGTGAATGGTGATGCACTCCAAGATCAAACTACCAATGCCTAATGATGGCGTACGCGCCGTGGCGACGCCCGTCGCGCGAGAGCCGCTGCTGCAGCAGCAGGACGCAGCAGCACCGCCGCAGCCACACGAGGCCGGCGATGGGCAGCCGCTCGACGCCGCGGGCGCCCGTGTCGCCAGCAGCTTCCCGTGGCTGCCGGCCGCGGGGTTCGCGTACCTGACGTTCAGCTCCGGGATGGCGCTGCACCGGTGCTGGCCGGACCGCGGCGACGTGGCGTTCGTGGTGTCGGCGTACGCCGACCTGCTCCTGCTCTTCTGCTGCCTGCGGCGGTACGAGCGCGCGGAGCCCGGGTCGTCCCTCAGGGAGTGGCTGAAGCTGGCGGTGTGGCTGCTCACGTCCGCGCTCACGCTCCTCTTCTCGTACAAGGTGGCCGCCGTGATGCCGGCCGCCGTCGCGGCGGTCGTCTGGGTCACGGGCCTCGCCACCATCTGCGGTGGGTTCCTCGCATTCTTCTGCTTTCAGAAGAAGACGTGAGCGGTCGGGGACGGATCCTCGCGACGACCAACCCTCCCCCATCGTCCGTCCATCCACAAGCGTGAAACGGTAGAACGTCCTGTTTTGCTAGTGGCGGAACGGAAACAAGCAAGCCAGGCACTCGCGCGCACTGCCTGCACGCGGCCGGCGGCAAGGATCGATAGACGTGGGCGGCGCGGGCACCACAAGGGTTGTTTAGTTGTGCTCCTGCTCCCGGCCAGGCAGCCTGAATGGCGCTGCCTGGCCGGCGAGCTGCCTGCCTAACACCCCGAACACACCCACGCTCTCCCATCCCCTGCTTTCGTCGCCCTCTGTCTCTCAAGCTTTCCCTCGTCCTCTCGTTCTCAACTCCCAAGCTGATCTCTCCCGGCCCCGCTGCCCGGGCCGCGGTCTCTCTTTCGCTCTCCCAAGTAATTTAAATTCGCAACGCTCTCGCTCCAATCGAAGCAGGCAAGCGCAATTGTTATTGTCGACGTGGGTCGTCGGCGGTGTCATCTCTCCTGTGATTGAAGCACGCGGGCGCAATTGACTTCACCGGTGCTCGTGATTCCGCCGATAATGACGGTTCCAGCTCACCTCTTTCGCTTTCCTCGACCGGGCCCGATGCAACGAAATCATGCAAGTTGGTTCCCATTTTCCCCGCCCGTGGATGTCCAAGTGACGAGCTGAGGTCTCATTTTCGCCGACGGACATCGCACGCGCATCCCATTTGCACTGCAGCACCACTTCCGGTTGCATTTGCATTGCACACCCTGTCAGGACTCAGGACGACGTACGTCTGTGGCAAGGAGTAGGACGTCTGAGGTTAACTCCATTATAATATACTCCTACTTCAGGAGAGAGAGAAAATACTCGATCTTTCCCCGGCAGTAGTACTAGTGTCTTCAGTTGAGCTTTCGTTTTAATAAATAAATATAAATGATCAATGTACAGTTATGTAATAATTAAGTGAGTAGGCATGCATGTATAGTGAAAGTTTAAGTAGCCTTTATGTGTACAGGTGTTTCCAAAAACTGTCACAGTATAAATAAATAAAGCGTTTTCATTGATCTTTTTGCTCAAAAGATGCTCCCCAAAGATTGATGCATGGGGCACATGTTGTTAATCTTGTGGATTTAGTCTTGGTTAATATGCATTCGAAAACCTGACTTCTACCGTCTCCATCCTATAAATAATGCGGTTCTGGTCCACGAAATACGTCCGACGGTCTACCGAATGGAATGTCCACAGTAGTAGATAAATCGATGGAGTTGCGCGTGAGAGAACCATATGGTCACACAGAGCGCAAGAGACAGCGGTTAGACAGGTTTAGACCGTCAGTTTGACGTAATACCGTACGTCATGTGTCTTTGTGGATTGTATTATGAGAGATTCGATAAAAACGAGGGGGTCCCTACCCGCCTTTTATAGGCCGGGGGTAGGGTTACAGGTCGATTGTTTCTATCCTAATCGGTTTACAAGATAGGAAGTACATAGATTGCGGAATCTAGCATATCCGAACAGATCATTCTTGAACGTCAGGGATCTTCATGCAGTCTTGCGAAGCACGCCGACATGTGCCGTGCTCCGCGCGGCGTAGTCTTTCATGCTAGGCCTCCCCTGGCGGCTCGGCTCATGTACAGCCCTGTGGGTATCGGGAGTTATATCCCACAGCAAGTCTCCGAGCGTCTTCTATCCGTCGAGCAACACCGTCTTGAGCTTGTCCGAGCAGTTCAGCTTGTCGCCGGTCATTAGGAGCGGGCGTCCGACCAGTTTAACTAGGAGCCAAGCTGTTGAAACAAGCATCCGAGCTGTTGAACACGTCGTCCGAGCTGTCGAACACGGCGTCCGAACTGTCGAACAAGGCGTCCGAGCTATTGAAGCAGATGTCCGAGCATTTCAACTGGGAGCCGAGCTCGGACTCACGTGAAGTCGAGGTTTGTCGGCAGGATGTAAGGAGCCCAAGTAATTTTTTTGAAGTCTCCATCTTAGTTGAAGTGTGCCCACTTAGGTTCCGGGCAGCGAAGTTAGATGCTTAGCGTCCCTGACTTAGTCAGCGCGGAGGAACTTAGTCCCTCATAAACGAAGAGAGATGCTTAGCATCAATGCCTTAGGCAAAATTGACTCTTAGAGCCGAAACAGGGATCTTGAACTATTTCAGTTTACGACTTAGTCGCTTTATAGAAGACCAAGTCCAGAAATAAGCACATTCACTGTTAGGTGAAGTGTGCCCTCTTAGTCCTCGAGTCTGGCAATAGGTGACGTAATCACATGATGCCAGGGTCCAAAGTAGTAGTCATCATGTGCTAACCCAGTCTCCAGCTTAGCTGAAAATTAGTCCTCGGCGTAGCTGAGATAAGCAGCGTGGAGATAAGTATAGTCATTGTAAGATGACGTGTACACACGTAGTTTCCGAGACTGCTGAAAGATTACGAAGATATCTTGTAGCGGGGTCAGAGAAGAAAAATGTCTTGTCGTAAATATATAAAAAAACTCCGTTGAAGAAACGCATAACATTGAATTCCATTTTGTCGGCCCACGTTTGATGCGGTAGCCCACTAGGCCTATTTAGCGACCCAGCGGGGCGCACAGAGATTTCGGGAGAGAACATGGCAGGGCAGGCGTGGTTTCCCAAAAACCCTTGGAGGCGGAAGGTCAAGGGTCGAACCGTTATAAGAGCGCTGTGTCACCGGTGCACATTCACCACTATCTCCGCCGCTTCATCGTCCTCCTCGCGCCCACGCCGCTACGCCTAGCAACTGCTCCGCCATTAGAGCAACCGCAAGCGCGTAGTCTCCTCCAGGACATAGATCTGTGAGATGGCATCGAAAAGAAACCACGATGGCTTGGGTAGGGGATCGTGCGAGCTCAATCGCGCTGAAGAGTGGATGGAGTCCGTTAGCAACGAGGCGGCGCTCAATCAGTTGGTGGTGCACGGAGTGCTGCCCGATAGGGTGAGGGCGGGATGGCATCCGGATCGCTATGAGAGCTTTCCTACTCCTCGTGGCGATGAATTAGTAGTTTTTGAAGATTACTTCTACCGCGGATTTGGTGTTCCAATCCATCCATTTCTCCACGGGTTGATTGATTATTACGGGATCAGTCTTTGCAATCTCAGCCCAAACTCCATCCTTTTATTTCTCTGTCTTCATCCATTTCTACGAGGCCTATCTTGGCATTCTTCCCTATTTTGATCTCTTCCGCCACTTCTTTTGCTTGAAAGCCCGGGGGGATCTGGATCTAGGATCGTAGGCATTGCATACTTGCAGCTTCGGGATGGGATGGTGGGTCAATACATCACTACCCCTTTGAACATGAACGTGAAGTATTAGGCGCAGCGATGGTTCTACATGCCACAGGTGGAGCCATATGTGGCATGCGGCGTTGATCAGATCCCCGTGAGCAATGCCAAGTGGTCGGAGAGGCCTAGCGCCAATTGAATGGAGCAAGTGACGGAGCTCTTGGTGCTGATAGACCGAAGAAGGTTGGATGAGGAGATTGTGGCAACAAATTTCACCTTTCGACGAGTCCTGCCCAGCAAGGAAAGGGCACATCCCAAGTATGAGTTTCGGGGATAGACTAATGGGACCCATGAGGTGCCCGAGGAGATCAGTCCTGGATCAAGCTAAATGGTGTATCTCGATGATGTTCAACCTTGTAGGGCGTCTTAGGATCAACGACCAGTAGAGGCCCTTCCATGTAGGAGCCTCCCAACATGGGTAAGAGTCTTATTTTTTGGTTTTGCTTGTTCCTTTATGTGTTGCAATGTACTCATTCATGTTCCTAAAGATTCATGGGTAGGACCGGGCGGTGTACTTCTCGGTGGTGCCGTTGGCGGACTGGTCGAGGGGAGTTGACGCCCGGTCGAGCAGTCCCCGGCATCGAGCCAGCTCGGAGACAGGTGGGGACAGCTCGACTGAAAGGTCCTAATAGCTAGAGGGGGTGAATAGCCTATTAAAAATTTCTACAACAACACTTACTAAACCGGTTAGACAATTATAAGGCGAAGCGCGTGTTGCGCTAGCCTACTAAAATTGCAAGCTACCTACCACAATTCTAGTTTGTATAGTTTCTATCCACACAATGGCTATGTCACTATACTAAGTTAGTGTGCTCTCAAAGGCCAACTAAAGAGCCACACTAACCAAACTAACAAGCTCTCACAACTAGCTACACTAAAGAGCTTGACAACTAGTTTACGGTAATGTAAAGAGAGAGTGAGATGGTTATACCACCAAGTCGAGGAATGAACCAATCAATCACAAGAATGAAAACCAATGAAGACCAATCACCTCAGAATCAAACGTTGGCACAATGATTTTTTACCGAGGTTCACTTGCTTGCCGGCAAGCTAGTCCTCGTTGTGGCGATTCACTCACTTGGAGGTTCACGCGCTAATTGGCATCACACACCAAACCCTCAATAGGGTGCCGCACAACCAACACAAGATGAGGATCACACAAGCCACGAGCAATTCACTAGAGTACCTTTTGGCTCTTCGTCGGGGAAAGGTCAAGAACCCTCACAATCACCACGATCGGAGCCGGAGACAATCACTAACCTCTGCTCGACGATCCTCGCTGCTCTAAGCCATCTAGGTGGCGGCAACCACCAAGAGTAACAAGCGAATCCCGCAGTGAAACACGAACACCAAGTGCCTCTAGATGCAAACACTCAAGCAATGCACTTGGATTCTCTCACAATCTCACAAAGATGATGAATCAATGATGGAGATGAGTGGGAGGGCTTTGGCTAAGCTTACAAGGTAGCTATGTCAATGCAAATGGCCAAGAGAGTGAGCTAGAGCTGGCCATGGGGCTTAAATAGAAGCCCCCATGAAATAGAGCCATTGTACCCTTTCACTGGGCATAACTCGGGGTGACCGGGCGCTTCGGTCATATCGACCGGACGCACCCTGCCAGCGGCCGATCAATCGATGGCTGCCACGTCATCCCTCTCTTCAAATACTGAGCGCCCGATCCCAACGGTCAAGTGATGACCGGACGCAGCACAGTGCCACGATCGGACGCAAGACCCCAGCGTTCGGTCACTTCCAGTAAGGTTCCAGCTGCGACCGGACGCGTCAGTTAGATCATGACCGGACGTAGGACCCCAGCGTCTGGTCATTTCCAGTAAGCCTCCACTCACGACCGGACACGTTCAGTCATACCCGACCGGACTCACCTAGCGTCTGGTCACTCACTGTCTCCTCTGTGCACTGCCACATCAGTAGGACCGGACGCACCCCGTCAGCGTCTGATCATGAAGTGACCCAGTGTCCGGTCGAAGACTGACGCCAGCATCTTCACTGCTTCCACTGACCGGATGCACCGGTCCAGTTGAAGCCAGCGTCTGGTGCACTCTGTGAAATCCTATCTTTTCTATATAGGGCACCGGTGGCACCGTCGGACTGTTCGCACTCTACGGGCAGATACTCTGCCGATGAAGTTTCTAACTCTTGCTGAAATGTGCCAACCACCAAGTATATCACCTTGTGTACATGTGTTAGCATATTTTCACAAACATTTTCAAGGGTGTTAGCACTCCACTAGATCCTAAATGCATATGCAATGAGTTAGAGCATCTAGTGGCACTTTGATAACCGCATTTCGATATGTGTTTCACCCCTCTTAATAGTACGGCTATCGAACCTAAATGTGATTACACTCGCTAAGTGTCTTGATCACCGAAACAAAATGGCTCCAACCATTTATACCTTTGCCTTGAGCCTTTTGTTTCTCTTTCTCCTTTTCCAAGTCTAAGCACTTGATCATCACCATGGCATCACCATCATCATGTCATGATCTTCATTTTCTTCACCACTTTGAATGTGCTACCTATCTCATAATCACTTTGATAAACTAGGTTAGCACTTAGGGTTTTATCAATTCACCAAAACTAAATTAGAGCTTTCAATCTCCCCCTTTTTGGTAATTGATGACAACCCTTTCACAAAGATATGAATTGAAATTCAATTGAATCCATGTTGCTTGCCCAAGCATATTTACCATGTGTAAAAGGATATGGACAAGTTTCATGAACCCCGTATGGTAGCAATTGCTCCCCCAGCATATGTGCTAAGAGTTTGGATTATAGCTTACACATATGCTTAGATAGGAAATATAGGAGACAATGTCTACCAAATGATGCTAAGGTATAAAAGATGGACCTTTGAAGCGTGATACCAATTGGAGCGCACCAATATACCATCCTTAGCACCATGGTTAGCTCGATACCACTTGGAAATGAA
Organism: Miscanthus floridulus; assembly: GCF_019320115.1. Taxonomy (NCBI): domain Eukaryota; kingdom Viridiplantae; phylum Streptophyta; class Magnoliopsida; order Poales; family Poaceae; genus Miscanthus; species Miscanthus floridulus. The sequence goes on along the minus strand of NC_089586.1, from coordinate 31,645,615 downwards.
ATCACTAGATAACCTATGCATGCTAGTTTTTCATTTCATCATTCAAACCTACAACTAGCATACACCACACAAGCATGGATATAGAAATTTAAAACTTGTGCCATGCAAGCAAATATATGAAATGCACATTCAAATGCACCATACAAGTTCATGAGCTTGCTCCCCCTACTTGTGTGCTCAAAATTTTAATTGATCCCTTTTCTTTGTCATATCTCTCCCCCTATGTCAAATTCTCCCCCTTTGTTGTCTTTTTGCTATCTTTGTACACTATTTCTCCCCCTATCACTTATATCTTTGTTTTTCTCCCCATAGTACTAATATTACTAATATCTTTGTTTTTCTCTCCCTTTGACATCAATGACCACAAAGGTTCAGAATGTAGATAGGTTGAGAGTATCAATGTCAATCAATGGGGTGAGGATCATTCTCCCAAATTTGGTCCAATCTAGATCATTTGCCAAAGATACTTAACTCAGTTTGATCCAAGGACAAGCTTCTTCACACCTCCAAATAAGGGTTATCTTGTACCATGTTGAGTTAAACACTTAGAGCTCATTTTCTAGATAAACACTAGTTTTACAAGCCCACAAACGTGTCATATGCTACCACTAGATCAAAATAAGCATAGAAGCAATAGTGGTACCATATAATCATCAAATTCATTTGATTTTCATGAATGAGCCTATTAAATGTGAAAGATGTCTAGATGCACTAAACATGTCCTTAGCAAGGATGTATGCCATGCCACTTAACTTTTACCTTGGATTGCTCAAAGGAGAGGCATGTCATATAAGTGGGAGGTTCATCAACACATATTTAAGAAATCCAATATGTTCAACTCATTCCTTAGCTTACAAAACCTTTTCTCATCCAATGGCTTGGTGAATATATCGGCAAGTTGATCTTCGGTGCCTACACTCTCAATGCAAATGTCCCCTTTTTGTTGGTGATCTCTTATGAAATGGTGGCGGACATCAATGTGCTTTGTTCTTGCATGTTGAACCTGGATTGTTGGTCAACTTTGATTGCACTCTCATTGACACATAGCAATGGCACTTTCTTGAACTTGATTCCAAAGTCACTCAAAGTGGCCTTCATCCAAAGTATTTGTGCACAACAACTACCGACGGATATGTATTCGGCTTCGGCGGTTGATAATGCAACACTATTTTGCTTCTTTGATGACCATGAAACAAGTGATCTTCCCAACAATTGACATGTGCCCGATGTACTCTTTCTTTCAACCTTGCATCCCACATAATCCAAGTCAGAGTAACCAACTAGCTCAAACTTTGCTCCTTTAGGATACCATAAACCAATATTTTGTGTATGCTTCAAGTACCTCAATATTCTCTTTGTAACCTTCAAATGACTTTCTCTTGGTGAGGCTTGAAATCTTACACTGATGCATACACTAAACATGACATTCCGGCCTTGATGCGGTCACATAGAGTAGGCTTCCAATCATAGACCGATATAATTTTTGATCTACCATATTGCAACTTGCATCACTATCCAAATTGCCATTTGTTCCCATTGGTGTACTAATAGCTTTGCTATCACACATGCCAAATTTCTTGATCATGTCCTGATATACTTGCCTTGACTCACAAATGTACCATTCTTCAATTGCTTGATTTGAAGACCAAGGAAGTAACTTAACTCTCCAATCATGGACATCTCAAACTCATTAGTCATCATCTTTCCAAATTCTTCACAAAAATCTTGATTGGTTGATCCAAATATGATGTCATCAACATAGATTTGCAACACAAATAAATCTTTTCCAATCCTCTTGATGAAAAGAGTGGTGTCAACCTTGCCCATCATGAACCCTTTAGAGAGTAGGAAGTCCCTCAATCTCTCATACCATGCTCTAGATGCTTGCTTCAAGCCATACAATGTCCTTCTTCAACTTGTACACATGGTTGGGCTTCTCATCATCTTTAAAACTAGGAGGTTGCTCAACATATACTTCTTCATTGATGTAACCATTGAGAAATCACTCTTAACATCTATTTGATAGAGTTTGATGTTGTGGGCACAAGCATAGGCTAGCAAGATTCTAATTGCTTCCAATCTAGCAACCGGGGCATATGTTTCTCCAAAGTCAAGACCTTCAACTTGTGTATATCCTTGTGCTATCAATCTTGCTTTGTTCCTTACTACTATCCCATCTTGATCTTGCTTATTTCTAAAGACCCATTTGGTTCCAATCACATTGTGTCCCTTTGGTCTTTCTATCAATTTCCATACTTGATTTCTTGTGAAGTTATTCAAATCTTCATGCATAGCATTTACCCAATCAATATCCTTCAATGCTTCATCTATCTTCTTTGGTTCAATAGATGACACAAATGAGAAATGCTCACAAAATGAAGCCAATCTTGATCTAGTTTGTACACCTCTTGAAATATCATCAATGATAGTGTCCAATGGATGATCTCTAGCAATATTGGTTGGTTGGAGGATTGGAACTTGATTGCTTGCACTTGCTTGATCATTGGGTTGAGATGATGTACTAGCTACTTGATTTTGTTCATTGTCATGTGAGCCACTTGTACTAGCTTGGTTTGTGTCATCTTGCACATTTGAGTTAGAGAGCACTTGCACTTGATCATCTTCATCATCATTCACTTGCCTAGGCCTCAATTCAACAACATATGTGTATCTAGTATAATCATCCACTATCACAAAGCCATATTTGTTACCACCGATGCTAGTGTATTGTGTTGGCCCAAACAAGTCCATATACAATAACTCAAATGCTTTACTAGTGCTCATCATACTTTTCTTAGGATGGGTGTTTCCAACTTGTTTGCTGGCTTGACAAGAGCTACAAAGCTTATCCTTCTCAAACACAACATCTTTCAAGCCTCTAACCAAGTCATGCTTAACCAATCTATTCAATTGTTTTATTCCAACATGACCAAGCCTTCTATGCCATAACCAACCCATGCTAGACTTAGTGAACAAACATATAGATAATTTAGCTTCACTAGCATTGAAATCAACCAAGTATAGATTCTCATATCTAAAACCTTTGAAGATCAAATTAGAGCCATCTACACTTATGATCTCTACATCATCTACCCCAAATATGCATTTGAATCCAAGATCACACAATTGAGCCACGGATAGCAAATTGAAGTTCAAGCTCTCTACTAGCAACACATTAGAAATGCTCATGTCATTGGATAGTGTAATCTTATCAAGACCCTTGACCTTGCCTTTGCCATTGTCACCAAATGTAATACTATCATAACCATCATTGCCATTGGTGTTGATTGAGTTAAACATTCTTGCATCACCGGTCATGTGTTGAGTGCACCCACTATCAAGAACCCAATGCCTTCCTCTGGCTTTGTAATTGACCTACAAAAGAAGATCAATTCTTTTTAGGTACCCAAACTTGCTTGGGTCATTAAAGGTTAGTCACTAAGCTCTTAGGTACCTAGATGGCTTTCTTCTTTGAGCCCATCCATGGTTTATCAATGAACTTAGCCTTTACACCATTTGCACCCTTGGTAAGCATATAGAAAGAATCAAGCTTAATGGAGGATACATTAGCATTTTTGCTCTTGTTGTTGCATTCATGTTCTTTATGACCAACTTGCTTGCAACTAGTGCAAAACCGACCATTGTTCTTCACAAAACTAGTCTTGTGAGGAGCAAAGGCCACCTTGCCTCTCTTGGGGTATAGCCCAATCCCTCTTTATAGAGAGAAGCTCTTTGGCTACCCAAGCACATAAGCAATGCGGTCCTCACCACCATAGGCCTTAGCCAAGGTGTGAGTGAGCTTGTTGACCTCCTTCTTGAGGTTCTCATTCTCAACCATTAGTGAGGCATCACAAGTGAGACCATCACTACTAGATGAGGTGGAAGTAGAAGTACTACAAGAAGGGTTAGCGGGAGCAACAATGATAGGCATAGATAATGATTCATCAATTATATCACAACTTAAGCCTATATTGCAAGTCTCAACATGCTTCTTTTTATTTTGCTCATCAAGCAAAAAGGAATGAGCCTTTTCAAGCTTTTTGTGAGCCTTGTCAAGCTTCTCATGGGCTTCCTCTAGCCTCCTTCCCCAAGGTTAGCACTTAGGGTTTTATCAATTCACCAAAACCAAACTAGAGCTTTCATCGGCCGACATTGACAACGAAGATGAAGACAGACGGACATCGTATGTCCGTGAGAAGCTCTGGGGAAGCAGCCTACTAACAAGGAGCTATCCCCAAAGACAAGGAAAACAATAGGGTCATCTTGTCATGAGGAGAGGCTAGTCAGCATTGGAGCTACCGCCCAGCCCCGAAGATGGCAGATGTATGTGTCGAGCTCGTCAGACGATGGGAATGGTGGCGCCGTTCCTTCCCTGAGGGCTATGATGCCTCCACCGTCTGCGCCGGCTGGGGCGAAGACATGCGAGAGGTGGTGGATGCAGGAGACCACAATGTCGGTGCCTAACAGTACTCGGGCGACACCTGTAGTGGTAGCTCAGGCGGCACCTGTAGCTGTAGCTCGATCGACTGCTGCAGTCCCCAAGACTACATGGACAACTCTAGTGGCGGCAGCGTAGGTGGCCACTGAAGTCCCTGGGACCATGCGGGTTACTCCGGTGGTGTTCGTGGTGATGCCGGGCAGTTCGGGTGCTAGAGTGGGTGGTTCCAGGTGAACGTGCCGGTTTTGAACAGCACGGCGGGAGTCCCAATTGTAAGTTCTCCTCTTTGTGCGCAATTCTTCTTGAGCATGGTGTGTTGCATCCTGACGAGTTGTTTGCATGCTGAAGTGTGAAGTCGAATGAGGACCTACAGGCTGCTGATGATGATGGCATGGGGAGTGTGGCGGAACTAGAAACTCCCCACGCTTGGTAGGAACAAGGGGGAGCAGATCCAGTTGCCCCCACTGTGGAGCAGCCAAGCAGCTGCGGAACCGGCCACCCCTGTAATGGAGGAGCCACCAGTTACTGGCCCGACCTTGCCTGGAGGTGGGGCGCACAATCAGGGTGATTCGGGCGATGAGGGATTGTGGAGCTCAGCGGCGACGTCAGCTGATCCTACCGGAGCAAGAGCAGAGGTCACAGGGGATGCGCCGAGCAACACGGCGTGGGATCCACCCATGGTTGATGAGCAAGCAACGACACCGATGGTGTCGGTGCAGAAAGTGGCCAACACGTAAATATTTATAGTTTTGTCGTACGTTGCGATCGGAGGTGGCCTAGCACTCAATGACATAAGGTTTATACTAGTTTAGGCAATGTGCCCTATGTCCAGTTTGAGTCGGTCGGTGACTTTATTCCTGAGCTCAGTGGCTCAAAGTTTGTAGTGGGGTTACAAACGAGAAGGAAAAAGATGGGGGGTACAAGAGGTCCGGTCAGACTCTAGTCAGAGGGGCCGAGAGTGATGAGAACTTCACTATGTGCTATGTGTTCGAGCGAGTGCTCGAGGTTCAAACCTGGTGGTTCCGTTGTGGCTGAATGAACTTATCATGTTGGAGAGAGCGCATCCTCTTTTATGGATGAAAGGGGATGGCCTTACAAGTGAGAGGGAGAGAGTACGTTCGCTGCTAAGTCTTTCTACCCACATCGGTGGGTACAAGATGATGGTAGGCGCCCACAATACTGTTGAATGTTAGATGCATGTGGGAGGTTGCATCATCTTCTTTAGGTATGGCAGATGTCGGTACCTGCTATACTGTTGATGCTCAGAGGCATGTGAGGGGTTTTACCATGTTCGCCTGCTATGGTAAATGCTAGCACCCACAACACTGTCGATGCCTCAGAGGCACGTGGGGGAGCCTTACCGTATTTGTCTGGTATGGGAGTTGATGGCGCCCACAACACTGTAGGGGAAAATGTCGGTGCCTACAACACTGCTTGGGCTCTGTCATGCTAGGGAGGTCATAGGGTACTGTCCTATAGGTGTATAGGGTATGGTCCTCGGTATTGTGGTTGACTTTGAGTGCGCTGCATTACCTTCTCCGTCCGTCTCCTAGTCCTTACCGAGCAGGCATCCCTAGTCGGTTGGTTCTAGTCGGCTTTGATTGAGCCAGTTGGAGAGGAGTTGTAAGCAGGGGTTTGGTGTATCCTCGGTCAGAGAAGCGGGTTAGAGTCGGAAGTGGTGTTGGGCCAGGCCTTTTGGTCGGAGAGGCCATCTAGAGGGGGGTCGGAGACCGAAGCGAGCGCTCCGATAGGAGAGGTGGATCGGAGTCGGAAGCGGGCGCCGTTCCTCCTCGGCCAGGCCTTCTGGTCACAAATTAGATTTCCCTTCTGGCCTGTCGTTTAGGTACTTGGGTCGGCCCAAGAGTTGTGCGTTGGGTTGCAACGTTGTCTGCTGGGCCAAGCCTTTGCCGGGAAGCCGGTCCATGAGGGACCCCGGGTTTATGAACCCGACAGGAGCCCCCGAGCCCCCGGGCGATTCGTGTAGAATCGTCTGGGGGTTTTTTTGTCTTGATGGTGGGTGCGCACGAGTGCACCCACGGGTGTAGCCCCTGAGCCCCTAGGTGATTCAAGTAGAATCATCTAGGGGGTTTTTTCATGTTGCCAGCGGGGGAAGTTTCGTTTCGTTAGCGGGTGCGCGCGAGCGCACCTATGGGTGTAGCCCCCGAGCCCTTGGGTGATTCAGGCAGAATCGCCTGGGGGTTTTGTCAGTGGGCGTGTGTGTGTGTATTTTAGTCGAGTCAGTTAGTTTTAGGGATCGGGCGAGACGGAGCTCGTGGATCCTGGTGTCGGTGCGTGTCGTGGGATCGAGCGAGTCAGAGTCATGGATCCTAGCATCGATGCAGCCCGCGTAGCCGAGGTAGATAGTTTTAGGTGTCTTGAGCCCCTGAGCCCTATTTGGGCTTGGTAGGGGTTAGTCTAAGTTTTATGCGTTACCCCATCCTTAGTTTCTCACAATCGGAGGGGCTGAGCTTTGTCGCTTGCCTCGATCGCTCGAGCTCGAGTGACGTGCTCGGTGAGCTCGCTAATAGGTATGATCGAGTGAAATCCGGGTCCGTCGTTTGTGATGGGGTCGGCATAGCCCTCTTGTGACATTCCATTGCTCCTTTACCTGCAACCCGGCAGATGCCTGGGTCATTCTAGAGACCGACCTGGGTGGCCTGCTGGCCTCCCCTCAATGGAGATTCTATGGGTTTCGTAGAATTTTAGGATCGAACGAGAAGGTTGAGATGACCCTGTCTACTTTAGGGTAGACTGGGCGAGGGCCGCATGGGCCTCATCTGTGTTTTCTCCCCTGGCTCTGTTTGACATGAGGCAGCCTCGAGCCCTTCGTGGGCCGGCCTTCGAGCCCCGGTCGGTCGTTGCTCATGTTGAATGAGGCAACTGCCGCTTCATGACGCAACATGGAGCATTGTGATGCATTTAGCTACTGGTATGATGCCTTAGTTCCTGAGCCCCTGAGCGATTCAGGGCTTGAATCGTTCGGGTGGCATAGGCGTATGGAATTAATGCGTGTATGAATGATTATATAAAGAAATAGTGGGGGTCGGTAGTGTTATCTTGATGACTTGAGTGATGGGGTTTGAAGAGCTTCAATTGGAAATGTTTGATTGGGACCCATGCTCGTCATTCGTGACACAGTTAGCATGGCCTACATGGGGCAGTCCCTTTGCCCCTTACCTGTCTCTCAGTGTTTTCCTGAGCCGTTCGATCGACTTAGGAAGCCCGATGGTCTCTCCTAGCGGAGATCCCGTTGTTTGGGTTTTTCCAAGTCCCGCCTGGGGAGGCAGAGAGCCGCTTGCGCATGGTGACGCTTTGGTTTCTGTGCCCAAGCATGCGGTAGTGGTGGGCCATACCCTAGGCCACGTCCCATCTAACCAGGCAGTTGTTCCTGTCGGTCTGGGTGCGTCCCATCGTTTCCCATCCGCATTGAATGAGGGAAGGGAGAGAGGTTTTTCACTTGATCCTTTGCCCTTCTTCAGCTATCATGTTTCCTTCCTTAAATAGGGGAGGGAGAGGGCTTCTCAGTCATAGTCCTTTGCCTGTTCTCCAACTATTGCCTCTCCTCCTTCTTCCTCCTCACCGAGAGTGCCTGTATGCCGCGACGGTTCCTAAGTGAGAGAGAGGTTAAGCGAGGGAGGACTCATAGATCCTTTCATGAATCTGAAGTGTGATGTCGAGCTAGAGGCTACCTAAGGTGGTGCTGGCTATCTTTGCCTGAGAAGGGGCGGCTTCCGCCGAAGGAGGTGGCGCGCTGGATTCATCTGTGAGGCCTTTTTCGGGATGGAGCCGCGTGTGGATTCTTTCTGGTGGATCTTCACCAGGCGAGCCTTGTCGGAGGGGAAGGTGCCTAGGATCATGCTGGTGGAGGGTTTTGTGCCTATAGCTACTCAGGTTGGCCAGTTCATAAAGTTTGATGAGATCTCTTCCAGCCATGGTTGCCATACCTTGGTGGCAGCGTCCCTGCACAGGAGCTGCCTCGACTGCATGAGAAGGTCAGGAGCTTCATGCTCTTCTATTGAGCATCTATGGGTGCAACACCATTGAGGTACCCATTGTGTTCGCCGAAGTCGAGGGAGCGGAACTAGGTGGGTCCCTTGAGGTACCTGTTGCGCTCACCGAAGTCGAGGGAGCGGAACCGGGCGGGCCCCTGTGGCGGTGGTTATGTCCGGCGGCAGTGTGTCGTGGCCTCTCCTTTGCCATCAGGCGATGTCATCGAGCGGCCACAGTAGTATTTGGAGTAGAAGTAGTTAGAAAATGTCACTAGTTGAGTTCGTGGGTGAGCCCCCATGTGAATAGTTTTTTGTATCAATGAATACATCAGTTCTGTTTTTGTGATAGAATCACTATCCATTCCTTGTTTTTATCCTAGCATAGCTTTTGTTTTTGTCCTTTCTTTTTCGCACCTACTTGTTAGTTCTGTAGGCTACAACTTTTAAGAACCTAGGCCTGGCCCGTGGGGCTCAGCTGCTCGTAACCGTAGGTCATGGCACGGGTGCGTTCGGTTAGGAGTAAGAACAAAGTCATGTAGGGAAATTAAAGGAATGGAATGCGCTTCCATTCGGGGACAAGGTTGTTACCATGTGATAGTAAAAAAGAGATGTAGTATTTAGTATTGTACCCTCGTGGTGCCCCCGAGCGACCCGGGCTGAAAGTGTTCATGCTGGGGTGCTATACAGGAGCAAGTGTTTGACTAAAAATGGTAAGACCAAATTTAGGGGAAAAACGACGTAGATGTTCAATGTTCCAAGTGTTGGTGAGAACGTTGCCATTGTCGTCCTCCAGTCGGTAGGCGCCCAGTCAGATTACTTCGATTACCATATAGGGTCCTGTTGACGTCGGAAGTGATCCGAATCAAACACCAACAGGGCCTTGGACGCCCGGGCCGCTACAGACCAAAGAATGCAGTGAGGATGTCACTCTTTCGTGGTGAAGAACGGAGAGGTTTACAAGCAAACCACCAAAGGATAACCAACGTGCTTACGTGATGAAGAACCGGCTAGTTTTTAGGCAAACTAGTAAAGAAACCGTCGAAGCTCTCGCCCAGGAGGGACCCCGTCAGGGCAAGGACATCGTCAGGTTGCCCTAGGTCGGCCGACAAGCCTAGGGCGCCATCCTTGGTCGTTGGATCAAGGGATGAACAGCATGGGGATTGGAGAAGAGGGCAAAAGGGTTGGAGTAGAGGTAGTAGATTGATTTGTTTGACGATTGGATAGATGTTCACTCAATCGGCCATGATCCTCTCATATATATAGAGGGGGTGGTCTTATCCTAGTAGGAAACCTCTCCAAGTCTTATTTTCCAAGTTTCCCATGAGTTTGGAACAGTTCGGATCGGAATCCAAAAGGCCAGATCCGAACATGATTTTCTGTCAGGTATGTCGGAAGTCCAGTCGGAAGTCCTGACTTGGGTCGGAACTCCGATAGTCGGAACTTCCAACTTTTGTCGGAACTCCCGATGTAGGGATAACCGTAGACACCCGGGCAGATTTCTTCAGACTTCCCAGAAGTCCCGACACACATCGGAACTTCCGACAGTCGGAAGTCCCAACTTGGGTCAGAACTCCTGACAACGAGGCATCTTTCTGAGGGCATAACTTTTTCATCCGGACTCTGAATTAGACATTCCATATATGTTTTTGACCATCTCGACGAGAGGAACGTAATGGTGAAGTCCGTTTCATATTTTGACAACTTCACAAAAATGAACATTTTTTGTTGTCAACATATGCCCCCCTGTTTTTAGGTGAATGATGGATAATCCTGAAAACACTTAATCAAATAAATTAAAACCAAACAGCGACGATTCCCATCTCATCGGCTGCTCAGTGGCTAAGGGCGATGTATACATCGGCCATTTTTTTAAGGACGATACATGTATCGGCTATTGTTTGGAGAGCACTTAGGCTTCTTGCCAAACACTTCGAAAGTACCCTTTCAAGTACCTCCTGTTGAATGCTCTTGTGAGACGTTCACCTTGCATTGTCTCTAGCACATATGAATTTCTGAATATAACTTTGACCACTTTGTAAGGACCTTCCCAATTCGGTGACCACTTGCCAAACTGATTGCTCTTCTATCCAATTGGTAGTATGGTTTTCCACACCAATTCTCCCACTTGGAAGGATTTGCTCCTGACTTTCTTGTTGTATGCTTTGGCAACTCGAGCTTTATCTTTCTCTATTTCCTTGAGAGCTTTTAATCTCACATTAGTCACCTCATCGATGTTATCCATTATCAAGTCATGATACACAATAGCTGATAGATCATTTTGTTTAGCAAGCCTATATGCATCCAAATTCACCTCGACAGGCAACATGGCCTCTTGACCATATACTAACTCAAAAGGAGTAACCTTTGTAGCACCATGCCTTGAAATATGATGTGCCCATATAGCCTCAGACAAAACTTTATGCCACCTCCATGGATTTTCCTCAATCTTCATTTTGATAAGCTTGATCAAAATCTTATTACTAGACTCAACCGGGCCATTGGCTTGAGCATAGTATGGAGATGAATTGAGCAACTTGATCTTATATAATTCGGCAAATTCCCTCACCTCCTTAGACACAAATGATGTCCCTTGATCTGTAGTTAATGTTTGAGGGATGACGAATCTATGAATAATATGCTCAGTGATGAACTCAATTACCTCCTTGTGTGTCATATTCTTCAAAGGAACTGCCTTGGTCCACTTAGTAAAGTAATCCATAGCAACCAACACAAATCGATGTCCCTTCGAAGATGGGGAATATATTTGGCCCATGAAGTCTAGCCCCCAACCACGAAAAGGCCATGGTTTGATGATAGGATGAAGCACAGCAGCAGGCACAAGCTGAATATTTTCAAACTTCTGGCATTCTTCGCAACCTTTGTAGTAGCAAAAACAATCAACCATCATAGTAGGCCAATAGAAACTGGCTCTACGTAATAACCACTTCATCTTCGGGGTCGATTGATGCATACCACAGATGCCTTCATGGACTTCTCCTATAGCCACTCTTGGCTGATCTGATCCCAAGCACTTAAGCAGCAAATCTTTGGCAGTTCTTTGATAGAGCTCATCATTATGCAATACATATTTGAAAACGCTCCGCCGAACACTTTTATCAATTTTGGCGCTTGGATCACGTAGATATCTCAACAAGGGAGTCCTCCAATCTTCTAAATCGACCCCAACATCACTAGAAGTTATATCGGGCCGATTTGATAGCTTCTCGAACGAATTGACCAGGTTGGTCACAGGGGAGTCGGCTGAGCCAACAGAGCCGGTAGGCTTAGCTGATTTGGAGGTGTCAGCTTGGCCGACTAGCTTAGCCAACTTGGCCACAGTAGAAGAGCAGTCAGCTAAGCCGACTTGGTTAGTCGGCTTAGCAGACTGGTCTGTACCTACATGAAAAATTGAAATCTTCATGCATCGGCTATTCTTGAATATGGAAATTATCTCCACTGACATCATAGCCAGATGCTTGTTGAGGTAACATGTTGGCCTTTTGATTTTCATGCCTCGGAATATGCCGAATTCGGAATTCGGCAAAATAGTCAATAATATCAAGGCAAGCATCAAGACAAGTTCTTAGTGATCCTTCTAAACATTTAAATTCACTAGCAACTTGCTGTACCACCAACAAGGAATCACCATAGGCTTCAACATGTTATACCCCTTGGATTGCAATATGGCCAAGCCGAATAAGAAAACTTCACATTCGGCTCAAATGTTGGTGCAGATATAATTTTAATCGGCTTGATGTCTCCAATAGCACCATTGTGAGAAATAATGATTATGCCAACACCTTGGCCTTATTCGCAAGCCGACTAATCATATTGTCATATCCATGAAGTAAATCAACATGCATATATCATGCCCCCGGGCCTTAAGGCCATCAAAGTAAATTCCATGGAGGACTTTCTAATAGCACGATGGTCGCAAGCATTCATCGGCTATATTTTTATACTAAGGGTGATATCAAAATATCAGCCATATGAATTCATCCACAAGAGCATGCATAACCAAAATAAATATTTCGACTCCTGATCATCGATAAGTAAAATAATTTGGCAACCCTCCATAACATAAAGATCCACACCAAGGATCAAAATAAGAAGCTAAGGGATAACCATGCATACCGGGGGGTGAATTCCACATAGGCATAGGCAAAGAATATGGATGATGCCATGACCAATAATTTTGATGATTTGGTGCAAATATCCAACTTGGCAATTGTTTCTTGAATCTCCTCTCCTTTGTTTTTGTTGCACCACTTGCTTGAACATCATCCTTCTGGGCTTGAATACTTTCTTTAGGAACCCATGCCAAGCCTTTTCCTTTCAACTTCTCTGCACTAAGCTTCTGTAACTTGTTTTCTTGCCACTTTGGTAAACTGATTGAGCATATCGGTTTTATTTCTGTTTTGGACAGCGGCAAATCTTTCTTGATTTTGGGCACTCCCACCTTCTTTTGTTCAGATTTGGTACCTATAATATCAATAGATGATTTCCCCACTTCTTTGCCATCAATAGCCAAAATTTTCAGCAATGTAATCGACTTTTCAATAGTTGAATTTAGATCTAAACTCTTCTTCTTTCGGCCATCATACTTCACGCGGTAAACTTGCTTTACTGCTTTCTTCTTTGGTTGAGCTCCCGACCGATTTTGATCAAAATGGTCTTTACAAGATGATGATCTCTTTGAATGTCTAGGAGCTGCATACTCTACATATTCTAGCCTCAAATATGGTGGAACATATGCCTCTTCATCAAACCAGCCCCGAGATGAATAAGGATAAAAATATGTGGGCTGTGGTCCATACGACATAGGAATTGGATGCTTAAAAGGAGAATATGTTGCTGCTGCGTGAGATCTATCTCCTTGCCAATTCCACTCTTGAGACTTGTGCTTTGGAGGCAATTTTGATAATTGGATTTTCTTTGGCCAATTGGTGACATTTGCTTCTCCTATCTTCTCATATTTAGCTAGAAGTTCCTCGAAGCTGAGTTTTGGCCTTTTACTTCTTTGTTTATCACGGCCTTTACCTCCATTAGCTTTACGAACATCCTTCTTCTCCCCATCTTGATAGACATGCTCCAAAGGAGGATCCTTAGACGATTCCCCTTGCTCAACGAGATCAATCAGCTTTTGCTTTGGTTGGAGAGATTTTAGCTGCCCCCCAGTGTCTTCTGGAACTGTGATAACTTTGCTGTCCTCTGGAATATCTTCTATTTGCAATTCATCAACAACAACCTTGCCTTCACTTGAGGGCTCCACATCTCTCTCTTGGGTGTTCAAGCTTTGAGCTTTGAGTGAATCAGCTAATGCAAGCTGATTCGAAACCTATTTGCCATCAAGACCAATTGAATTCAATTGGTCTATGTGTTGAGCTTCAGAAAATCTCAATCGTCCTTTATCAATGGCCGATTGGATGACTCGACGAAACACGTTGCAATCAGAAGTATTATGATCAGATGAATTATGCCATTTGCAATATGTAAGCTCTTCTATGTTTTGAATAGATGGCAAAGCATTGTGATCAATGATTCTAATAAAATTATTCTTGAGCAAGACATCAAAGACATGATCACAAAAAGTAAAGTCAAAGGTGTACTTTGATTTCTTTAGCCGGTTCTTTTGTGGAGTCGGCTTTAAAGCTAGGCAAACGAATGGATCGGATTTATTATCAATCCATTCGGCCACACCTTTGCAATTTCTTATAGGAAGCTTTAGCTTTGACGAATTACCACTATCGGCCTTGCCATATGGAACAATGTCTTGGCCGATAGAATCTGAATTTATTTTATTATCAACAAATAAATTGCTATTCTCAATCGGTCTATTATAACAATTAGCAAGGATATCTCTAATAGATGCAGAAATTGAAATAGTATGACCGGATTGGAATTTGAGCAAAATATTTGTGTTTTCTACCTTGTTGATCATGTTGGAAAAGTGCACGTCCTTGATTTGCATGATGTTGCTCTTCATCTCTAGAGAATGATCAACAATGGGTGCCGAATCATCTGAAGATGCATCGGCAGCTACCGAGACTGAGAAAGTCGGTTTAGCCGACTGGAAGTCGGCTAGGCCGACTTGGGCACTAGCAGGGGCAGTCGGCTTAGTTGACTCAGGGTAGGCAGCAATCGGCTCAGCTGACTTTGAAGTCGGCTCAGCCGATTTTGAGTAGGCAGGCAACCCTCCTTTGTTGCTTGTAGGGGCTTGATCTCCATCAATGATGCGGTAATTACTAGATAAGTGTACAACCCCTTCAGCTCCTGAAAAATCAAGTCTAGCTAGTTTCTGGCGTTTCCCATGGTTTTCTATAGCAAGACTTGTTTTTTGAGATGTGATTGATTCGGAAAGGATATTGTATTGTTTGGCTTTTGTAGCCGAACCTTTGCTTACATCCGAATCAATTATTTCTTTCATGCCCACTAGCAATCCTCTTTGAACCGATGACTCAACTATGATCGGCCTTTTCTCATTAGTCTTTCCAAAATATTTATAGAATTGCTCCTCTAATTGAGACCATGAACCAATAGTACATTGTGGCAAAGATGTAAACCATACAAAGGCAATACCGGTGAGAGATAAAGGAAAATTTTGCACTCTCATATAGTCTTCTTTACCGGCAAAACCCAGCTGTGAGAGATATATACTAATATGTTCCATAGTGGTTTTATCATCTTCACCACTAAATTCATAAAAATCAGGTACCCACCAACCATTAGGAGTTTTCAAGTAATCATAGCATAATGGGTACGGTCTATGATAAGTGGGTACCTTCCATTTAGAGGAACCATATGGATTCCTAGCATGGGCTAAATCTTCATCAATTCGGCTTGATTTGAGAGCAACAAATAAAGCTGAATCATGATTGTTTGCAAGTGCACACATTGCTGAATTTTCATTGATTCGGCTACAATTATTATCAATATGTGGAGCTGAATCACGAGTTTTAGCACTCAAATGCCTTGCTGAAGTTTCACTAATTCGGCTATGGTCATGAGTGAAATACAAAGTCGAATTGTGAGCATTGATCTTTGCATAAGGTGCTAAATTTTCGTTGATTCGGCTATGGTTACTAGTAACACGTGAAGCCGAATCATAAGTATTAGCACTTAAACACCTTGCTGAATTTTCATTAATTTGGCTCGAGTTGGGAGTAACATATGGAGCCGAATTATGAATAGGAGCATTGGCATATGGTGCTGAATTTTTAGAGCAATTGACTAAATAATTAGCATTATTATAGCCAATTCTCTCATTCATCGGCATGTCTTGTAGTGGAACCACATATTGTGAACTTATAGCCAATGAATAACAATTTACGTGTTGTATGTAGCTAGTAGCATCAAAACTCGAAGAATTTACAACATGCATCGGCTCTTGACCATAATATTCATAATTATGATGTGTATGATGAGGAGCATTAACAAAAGTATTAGCCGATGTGACATATCTAGTATCATAACAGCTAGCAACACCAACATGAGAGCGCATAGAACTTGTAAAATAACTATTAGGATCATAAGATGCATTTGCAAGTTGTACCTTAGGGTGATTGTAGTAATATTGTGATGCAACACCTTGGTACTTCATGATTTATAACTTGACCGCCTTGCTGAATTTTTTGATAAGCAGCGCAACTTGTTGCAAAATCGCAAACAAGATCACAAGAGGTCAAAACCAGATGCGATCGGCCTTTTGAGAAAGATGCAACGGTAATGGCGAGCTTAAGAAGATATATCAAGGAGGAGTAAGGCAAGGTTAGAGAGATCGGCTATAAGCGATAGCCGAACCAATCGTCCCCAGCGGAGTCGCCAAAAAGTGTGTTGACGTCAGAAGTGATCCGAATCAAACACCAACAGGGCCTTGGACGCCCAGGCCGCTACAGACCAAAGAATGCAGCGAGGATGTCACTCTTTTGTGGTGAAGAATGGAGAGGTTTATAAGCAAACCACCAAAGGATAACCAACGTGCTTACGTGACGAAGAACCGGCTAGTTTTCAGGCAAACTAGCAAAGAAACCATCGAAGCTCTCGCCCGGGAGGGACCCCGTCAGGGCAAGGACATCGTCAGGTTGCCCTAGGTCGGCTGGCAAGCCTAGGACGCCATCCTTGGTCGTTGGATCAAGGGATGAACAGCATGGGGATTGGAGAAGAGGGCAAAAGGGTTAGAGTAGAGGTAGTAGATTGATTTGTTTGACGATTGGATAGATGGTCACTCAATCGGCCATGATCCTCTCATATATATAGAGGGGGTGGTCTTATCCTAGTAGGAAACCTCTCCAAGTCTTATTTTCCAAGTTTCCCACGAGTTTGGAACAGTTCGGATCGGAATCCAAAAGGCCAGATCCGAATATGATTTTCTGTCAGGTATGTCGGAAGTCCAGTCGGAAGTCCCGACTTGGGTCGAAACTCCCGACAGTCGGAACTTCCAACTTTTGTCGAAACTCCCGATGTAGGGATAACCCTAGACACCTGGGCAGATTTCTTCAGACTTCCTAGAAGTCCCGACACACGTCGGAACTTCCGACAGTCGGAAGTCCCGACTTGGGTCGGAACTCCCGACAACGAGGCATCTTTCCGAGGGCATAACTTCTTCATCCGGACTCTGAATTAGACATTCCATATATGTTTTTTGACCATCTTGACGAGAGGAATGTAATGGTGAAGTCCATTTCACATTTTGACAACTTCACAAAAATGAACATTTTTGGTTGTCAACAGGTCCTTCCCATGGTGGAGAGAGTTTGTGTTTTTCCTTCATTGATTGGGTCCTCCGGAGCACGAGATCACCGACTTCGAGGATCCTACCCCTGATCTTCCTTTTGTGGTACCTGCGGAGAGTTTGTTGGTAGCGAGTGGAGCGGATGATGGTCATCTCGTGGGCCTCTTTGAGTAGGTGGACTATGTCTTGCTGAGCCTCCGTGGCTCAGTCACGGTCGAAAGCCTTCACTCTTGGGGCGCCATGGTTGAGGTCGGAGGGCAGCACTACTTTAGCTTCGTAGGCCAAGAAGAAGGGTGTGAACCATGTGGATTGGTTCGGGGTCATTCTCAGGCTCCAGAGGATCGCTGGGACCTCTACAACCCATCGCTCGGCGTGCGTGTTGAGTCGGTCGAAGATGCGTGGCTTAAGTCCTTGGAGGACGATGCCATTGGTATGCTCGACCTGACCGTTAGTACGTGGGTGTCCGACCGAGGCCCAGTCGATCCTAATTTAGTATCCATCATTGAAGTCTAGGAACTTTTTTCTAGTGAAGTTAGTCCCATGGTCAGTGATAATACAGTTAGGAATGCCGAACCGGTAGATGATGTCGAGGAAGAATTTGACCGCTTCTTCCAAGCGGATGTTGGTGATGGGCTTGGCCTCTATCCATTTGGTGAACTTGTCGACTGCTATGAGTAGGTGAGTGAAGCTGCTCGGGCCCTTTTTGAGGGGTCCTACCATGTCGAGACCTAGACCGTGAATGGCCAGGTGATGGGGATTGTTTGAAGTTCCTATGCCGGCAAATGAGTTTGTCGAGCATAGAATTGGCATCCCTCACACCTGCGGATGACCTCCTCTGCATCTCGTTGTGTGGTAGGCTAGTAAAACCTTAGCGAAAGGCTTTTCCGACCAGGGACCTTGGGGACGCGTGATGTCTGTAGATCCCGGCATGGACCTCAAGGAGGAGCTGCTTCCCCTAGTTGGTGGGGATGCACTTCATGAGCACCCCCGATGGACTCCATTTGTAGAGTTCGTCACCGAGCTTGACGAAGGTCTTGGCGTGTCGAGTGATTCATTAGGCTTCAATCCTTTTGGGTGGGAGAACCTCCTCTAGGAGGTAGGCGAGTAGCGGCGCTCACTAATTGGTTTGATCGAGCGCCAATACGGCGACGTCAGCGGGTGACATCGTCATAGAGGCACTAGGCTCGAAGCCCCTGAGCACCGGCTTGGTGTTGGGGTCAGAGCCCTCGGGCGCCGGCTTGGCGTTGGGGTGTGTCTAGATTGGACCTTCTAGGACATGGGCGGATGGCTCAAGGAGATCGTTGATGAAGATCCCGCTCAGGGACGGATCCCGCCTGGCGGCCAATTTTGCGTGAAAATCGGTGGCATCGTTGTCCTTTCGGGGGACGTGATGTAGCTCAATTCCCTAGAACTTGTCCTCGAGCTTGCGCACCTCTTGGCAGTATGCTATCATGAGGGGGTTTTTGTAGGAGGACTCCTTCATGACCTAATCGATGACCAACTTCGAGTCGCCACGAACGTAGAGTCACGTAGCACCAAGTTCGATGGCAATGCGTAGTCCATTGATGAGGGCCTCATACTCCGCGGCGTTGTTTGAGGCTAAAAAGTGGAGGTGGATGGCATAGCAGAGCCTACTCCCATCTGGGGAGATCAGAACCACTCCAGCCCCCGATCCAAGCGTCATGACGGACCCATCGAAGTACATTGTCTAGTACTCGTGGGTGACGTCTGGGGTTGGTAGCTGGACCTTCGTCCATTTGGCAACAAAATCCATGGGAGCTTGAGACTTAATGGCGGTATAGGGGATATACCTGATGTCGTGGCCCATGAGTTCGAGTGCCCACTTGGAGATCCACCCCGTGGTGTCACGGTTGTGGACGATGTCTTTGAGCAGGTATGAAGTGACGACCGCGACTTCGTGGTCGGTGAAGTAGTGCAGGAGCTTCCGGGTTGCCATCAGCACGGCATATAGGAGCTTCTGCACCTAGGGGTACTGGACCTTGGGGTCAGTGAGTACCTCCCTAACAAAGTATACGGGCCACTAGACCTTAAGGTGGTGTCCTGGTTCCTCCCTTTCGATGACTAGGGTGGCGCTTACCACATGGTTGCTACCCATGACATAGAGGAGGAGGGGTTCTCTCCGTTCAGGAGCGACGAGGATTGGGGCCAACATCAGGGATGCTTTGAGACTCTCTAGAGCCTGTTGAGCTTCCTCAGTCCAGATGAAGGCGTCCATCTTTTTGAGGAGCTTGTAGAGTGGCATCCCTCATTCGCCGAGCCAAGAGATGAACTAGCTCAAAGCGGCCAGATAGCCGATGAGCCTTTGCTCACCCTTGACGTTGCATATGGGGCCCATGTTAGAAATGGCCATGATTTTTTCGGGGTTGGCCTCGATGCCGCGTTGGGACACAATGTATCATAGCAGCTTCCCCATTGGAACCCCAAAAACACATTTCTCGGGATTCAATCTGATGTTGAACCTCCAAAGGTTCGCGAACGTTGCGGCCAAGTTTGCGATCAGGTCGCAAGCTTGAGCCATTTTGACCACTATGTCATCGACATAGATGGTGATCGTTGGTCTCGGCCACTCGGCTTGATCAGGCTGAAAGGCATGGTTACGTAGCAGTACGATCCATATGGGGTGATGAATGAGGTTGCAATTTGATCGGACTCTTTCATCGTGATCTGGTGATAGCCTGAGTAGGCATCCAGAAAGGAGAGGATCTCGCAACCTAAGGTGGAGTCGACTATCTGGTCTATGTGTGGTAAAGGAAAGTGATCCTTTGGACACACTTTGTTGAGGCTAGTATAATCAATGCACATTCTCCATTTCCCGGTCTTCTTTTTAACAAGAATGGGATTAGCAAGCTAGTCGGAGTGGAATATCTCTTTGATGAATCCGGCTGCCAGGAGTTTGGTGATTTCTTCGCCTATGGCCCTGCGCCTTTCATCATCAAAATGGTGTAGGCGTTGGTTAGCAGGCTTTGAGCCCGGGATGAGGCGCAACGCGTGCTCGATGATGTCCCGCGGTATGCCCGGCATGTCAGATGGCTTCCATGCGAAGACATCATGATTGGCGTGCAGGAAGTTGATGAGCTCGCATTCCTATTTGGCTGGGAGCTAGGTCCCGATCCGCACCGCCTTGGTCAGGTCAGTGGGGTTGATTCCCACCGCCTTGGTTTCCTCGAGCGGGTGGAAGGCCATCGAGGAGGTTGGTTTGCTGTAGTGTAGGACTGCTGGGGTCGATGACTTTCCGAGCCATGGGAGCTCGGACGAGTTGATGACCGTAGTGGTGAGCTCAAAATGCTCGTGGTCGCACGTGAAGGCGTGTGAGAAGGCATTGCTCATGGTGATGACGCCGTTCGGTCCCAGCATCTTTAACTTGAGGTAGGTGTAGTTGGGGATTGCCATGAATTTGGCATAGCACGGGCGCCCCAAGATGGCATGGTAGGACGCTAGGAAGTCCACCACTTCAAAGGTGAGGACCTTCGAGTGGAAGTTGGCTCGGTTGCCAAATGTGACGGGTAGGTTGATCTAACTGAGTGGGTATGCCTTTGCTCCTGGGATCACCCCGTGGAAGGGAGAGCCCGCTAGGTGGAGTTCCAACCGGGGGATGTGCATGGCGTCGAGGGTGTTGACGTAGAGGATGTTGAGGCCACTGCCTCCGTCCATCAGCACCTTGGTGAGGCCCTTCTTGTGGACGATGGGGTCAACGACGAGCGGGTAGCATCCAGGTCTCGTGATGTGGGAGGGATGGTCCTTCTGATCGAAGATTATCAGAGATTCTGACCAGCTAAGGAAGGAGGGGACAGTCATCTCAGCGGTGCATGCCTCCCTATAGCACACCTTGTGCTAGCGCTTGGACCAGATGGCGTCGAATCCACCATAGATCATGATGCATTCCTTAGGGTCGAGGAAGCCACGCCTCCTTTCTTGGCTGCCGCCTCTTTGCCATCTCCTTCCTTTGGCCCGCTGGCCTATCGTAGGAAACGTTTGAGGAGCTCACTGTCCTTGTAGAGGTGTTTGATAGGGTAGGCGTGGTTGGTGCATGGGCTCTCCTTGAGCTTGTTGAAGTGGTCAGGCAGTCCTTGTTAGGGCTACTTGCCCGTGTGATCAGCCATGGCGACCAACGTGGTGTTGTCCGGTTGACGCCGATCCTTTTTGTTCTTCTTGCCCCTCTGTGTGGAGGGGCCCTCGTCTTGGTCCGTACGCTTGACCTTGCCTTTGTCCCGGCCTCCGTTGAAGACCGCTCAGACCACCTCCTCACAGAAGGCGTGGTTAGTGGTGACATCAAGTAGGTCGCAGGTGGTACAGGGCTTCAGGCAGCCAAGCTTGTGGATCAAGGACTCGCAGGTCGTCCTAGAGAGGAATGCGTTGATGACGCCCACGTCGATGACATCAAGGAGGGAGTTGCATTGTTGTGAGAACCTATGGATGTAATCTAGTAGGGACTCGCTGGGCTCCTACTGGTAGCTCTTGAGGTCCCAGGAGTTACCAGGGCGGACATACATCCCCTGGAAATTTCCAACGAAGACCCTCTTGAGGTCCGCCTAGTCATCGATGCTGTCATGCGGGAGGAATTCGAGCTATGTCTGAACTTGTCCCCCACGTAGATGGGGAGAT
This sequence comes from Miscanthus floridulus, assembly GCF_019320115.1. Taxonomy (NCBI): domain Eukaryota; kingdom Viridiplantae; phylum Streptophyta; class Magnoliopsida; order Poales; family Poaceae; genus Miscanthus; species Miscanthus floridulus. The sequence continues at coordinate 31,623,834 of NC_089586.1, read as the reverse complement.
ACTGAATGATGAAATAGTCATCATCCACCCTCTAGCTCGACAGGTGAGCCGAAAATCTTTGAGTCAAATACCTAGGTTTGTCTCCCTAGTGTACTTGGTGATGTTGGTGGGCGGTCGAAAGTGTCATGGGAACGGCGCTCTCCGGATACACCGATCAATGGCCCGTGGTCTCAGGCCCTTAGGGCTGGGACTTCGGTCGTTTGGCCGGCGACCATGCCTAGGGGGCGTTTCACCACTCCCCTCGATGGTTCAGCCGGAACCCATGTCGCCTGCCCTCACTACCGCCCGGTGGACGTCATCATCACACCAGGCCTGATGCCAGTTGCTGATGACGCTGCGAGCGTCTTGGTGCGGATCGGGCCATTTACGTACCAGCAGTCAATGTATAGCAGGTGCCAGGTCGGACCGCGGTGCAGCCGCTACCTCCCAAGCCATGCTCGGTGGCTGTAGCGGTGAGCGGATGGAGCGATCCGTCTGGCATGTTCCCGCTCCCCCAGTGGGGAGAGAGGGCGCGTGTCGGAGTCACGATGCAGAGCTTTCTGCCTATTGAACGGTGGCGGCTTCTACCAGCGCCCGGAGGTTCTGGTAGACCGCCCGCTCCTAGGGGTTGATGGGCTCAGGAACGCCACGTAGAAGCATTGCCACAGCGGTGATGTTCTAGCTAGCCCGTGTGAACTATGGGGGTCATTCCCCTTGTTCATGATGTCACGTTGGACCTGACGGGCATGACCCCGGGCGCCACCCGCTGGGTCATGTGCATGGGGCGCAATGTGCTGCACCGAGCGCACCGGCGCAAGCAGCAGCTAGTTCTGCCGCCGTTGTCGTAGCTCCTCGGTGTGCCCTTGTGCGAGCATGAAGGCCCCCACATGCGGGTCTAGAGGGGTGTGAGTCTGCACAAACTTTGCAACCACTGGCAACTGTCCTAGAACGTCCGCCATAGCGCACTCCCAGGATGGATGGTGGCTAGGTGCCACGTCGCCGATACTAGAGCCGTCGCTCTCGCCCTCATCATCCGGCGGTTCATGGAAAGTCATAGGAGCATAGCTCGCCATTCCCACGAATTTGGATGTGAGAGGGGATGGCGCCAGCATCCTTCGGAGCACTCGAGCGCGCGCGTCCACGGGGGACATGAGGCCACAGGGGAACCGATCGTACAGTGTTCGCAGTGTGGACAATACGGTCCCTCCGGATAATCGGTGGGAGATATTAAATAGAGAGTAAATAATAGTATGCACATTACTCATAGTGGGGTTTGAGTAGAGAGTTAGCTCTGAATGAATCACAGATGCCTCGTTGTTGAAGTCGTCGTGCGTCCCGGAGCCGATGGAGGGCGCCCCTCTGACGGGCGTAGGAATGAGAGCCTCCTCAAGGGGTGTAGTACGCCAAGCCGGTTGGCAACAAAGTCTAGGCTTCCAAAGAGGAAGGCCTAGGATGGCTCGAAGATGGGTGGAACCCACATCCCAACAGGTGGGAGTGCGGGAAACTCCAGTGAGCTAAAGCGAGTCATGTCGCTTGAACCCGCCATGGCAAAGGTGGTGGAAAAGTGGGGCCATCCGATGACCAAAATGTGTTGAACGTACAACGTCTTCCCCACGGACGGCGCCAACTGTCGGTGCAGAAAGTGACCAATATGTAAATATTTGTAGTTTTGCCGTACGTTGTGATCGGAGGTGGCCTAGCACTCAATGACATAGGGTTTATACTGGTTTAGGCAATGTGCCCTACGTCCAGTTTGAGTCGGTCGGTGACTTTATTCCTGAGCCCAGGTGCTTGAAGTTTACTGTGGGGTTACAAACGAGAAGGAGAAAGATGAGGGGTACAAGAGGTCCGGTCGGACTCTAGTCAGAGGGGCCGAGAGTGATGGGAACTCCACTATGTGCTATGTGTTCGAGCGAGTGCTCAAGGTTCGAACCTAGTGGTTCCGTCGTGGCTGAATGAACTTATCGTGTTGGAGAGAGCGCATCCCCTTTTATAGATGAAGGGGATGGCCTTACAAGTGAGAGGGAGAGAGTACATTCGCCGCTAAGTCTTGCTGCCCATGCCGGTGGGTACAAGATGATGGTAGGCGCCCACAATACTATTGAATGTCAGATGCATGTGGAAGGTTGCGTCATCTTCTTTAGGTATGGCAGATGTAGGTACCTGCTATACTATTGATGCCTAGAGGCATGTGAAGGGTTTTACTATGTTTGCCTGCTACGGTAAATGCCAGCGCCCATAACACTGTCGATGCCTCAGAGGCACATGGAGGAGCCATACCGTATTTGTCTGGTATGGGAGTTGATGGCATCCACAACACTGTAGGGCAAAATGTCGACACCTACAACACTGCATGGGCTCTGTCATGCCAGGGAGGTCATAGGGTACTGTCCTGTAGGTGTACAAGGTACTGTCCTTGGTATTCCGGTTGACTTTGAGTGCGCTGCCTTACCTTCTCCGTCCGTCTCCTAGTCCTTACCGAGCGGGCGTCCTTGGTCGGTTGGTTCCAGTCGGCTTTGATTGCGCTAGCCAAAGAGGAGTTGTAAGTAGGGGTTTGGTGCATCCTCGGTTGGAGAAGTGGGTCGGAGTTGGAAGTGGTGTTGGGCCAGGCCTTCCGGTCAGAGAGGCTGTCCGGAGGGGGGTCGGAGACCGAAGCGAGCGCTCCGGTCGGAGAGGTGGACTGGAGTCAAAAGCAGGCGCTGTTCCTCCTCAGTCAGGCCTTCTGGTTAGAAATTGGATCGCCCTTCTGGCCTATCGTTTAGGTACTTAGACCAGCCCAAGAGTTGCGTGTTGGGTCGCAACGTTGTCTGTCGGGCCGAGCCTTTGCTAGGAAGCCAGTTCATGAGGGACCATGGGTTTATGAACCCGACAGGTGGTGTTAACAGTGGAGGCAAGGCTCGAACAACCTGTCTGAGCACAGCAGTGACCAAGGGGGCACCTCTATAGGCGGTTGTTGTGGAAGTTGAAGAAATCATGTAGGAGCCCTCTCTGCCTCCCCAGCTCCTCCGCACTGTTATCCAGCGCGGTAAAGAGTTTGAGATGCTGGAGGAGGGGGAGGCAAGCGTAGAGACGAAGAGGTTGAGAAATGACCTAGCAACAATGATCAACCATATTGAGGTAAGCTTTGAAAATCCTTCTATTATGTCCCTTGAAGATCGCAATCTTTTTAACCCCTTGCTCATTGCAGAACGTGATGAAAGTGTCCGAGCAGCGTCGGTGGCAACTAGAGGAGATGGCCCCGGTGCTGGAGGAGAACAAGAATCTGTAGACATCGATGAACGACCTCCAGGCACACCTACTCCAAGAACGCCACTGCAGAGAAGATTTGGAGGTGAAAGTCCTGGCGTTGGAGACAGAGTGCCGATAGATCAAGGCAGAGAACCAGTTGCTGGCCGAGCAGCTTAGACGTAATACTGACCAGTAGAAATGTATGATTGTTGATCTTGTCTTGTTAATGCTTAGCGTTATGAGACATCTGGCTTTGATATGCAATGCTAGAAGTGGAGCTTGGCCTTTCCCGAGAGGCCATCATGCAACTGACTGTAGGAAAGGAGCAGGCAGACAAGAAGGCCAAGAAGATTGCTAAAGATCTTTGATGTGAGTGTTTGGCAGTTTATGTTTACCTATTCAATGTTGAATGCATGCTTAGCATACGACTACTTTTTTGTAGAGTATCGGCACCAGGCACACACGCAGTTCAAGGTCTTTGGAGACCAAATGATGGCACGAGACAAAGAGATTGAAGCGATGAAAGCTGGGATCAAACCCATGCTTGACTACATTGGCTTTGAACCATCTGAAGGGAGAGAGCTGCTGCCTGGAGACCTACCACCTCGGTCGATCCTGGACCGGTGCTGTATGGCGTGGTTGGACTTCAAAGAGTTCACACGCAACGCCGCCCATGGAGCCATCATCCATGCCCTTGCCCAGCTACGGTCGCACTACCTGCGGTGGATCTCCAACGCATGGTGACCAGCTATGCTCGAGGAACAGATGCGATGAAGATCACCAAGCTAGAGGATGAGGCAAAACCACCAGCAAAAAGGTTGGCTGGAGACATCGACCTATTTGGCGAAGGCAGAAGCAGCACCTAGTAGATTAGGAAAAACTTATGTTGCAACATTGTGTATAAGCGCTTAGCTACTTTTGGTGAACACTTAGTGGTATGGAAGATTTTGTGTTTATATTTAATATAAACCATCCGAGCAGTTTGTGTGTAGCTGAGCCTCTAGCCTTAGCTAGCCCATTAATCGTAACACGGAGCGTGGAGCCCGTGTACATGTAGGAAGAATAAAGCGTCGCCAAGGAGCCACTACCAGCCACCCATAACACAGAGGGCAGACGCTCGTGCACGTGTAGGGAGAAACCGGAGATAGGGCCGTCTCTGGAAATATCCAAGTGTCAATATGACTGTTTGAGGATTTGCCTTAGGCATAGTTTGCATGTCATCTTTAAGATGTTGTATGCAAAAAAAGATTCGCTTTGCGAAAAAGCATGGAGAAAACAACATAGAGAAACATCAGGGGAAAAACTTTATTGAATATGCAAATATGAAAGGTACATATCTTTGAAATGAACACTTCAAGGGTAGAAACGCCTAAGGAGGTCGATGTGCCAAGAGTTTGGGACATCTCACTCATTCATGTCACATAATCTGTAGGATCCTGGTCGAGGGACCTCCATGACGATAAAGGGGCCCTTCTAGGGTGAGGAAAGCTTGTGCATCCCATCAGTCTTCTGCTTCTTGCGGAGCACTAAGTCTCCAGCCATGAAAAATTGATCATTGACGTTGCGGTTATAGTATCTTCGCATGCTATCTAGGTACTTTGTCGTCTGAACACACGAGACTAGGTGCTCCTCTTCTAAGCTATCCACTTCAATGAGCCGAGCTTGGTCGGAGTTCTCCTCATTGTAGTTCTCCACCCTGGGTGCTCGGAAGGCAATGTCAGCAGGTAGAACGGCCTCAGAGCCAAAAACCATGAAGTACGGAGAGACACCGGTGTTACGACTGGGTTGGGTCCATAGTCCCCAGACCATAGCTGGCAGTTCCTTGAGCCATTTGTCCAGGTGTTTCTACCCCCTCTTGTAGAACCTTTTTTTAACATGTCTAAGATCATGCCATTGCACGCTCGACCTGGCCATTAGCCCTGGGGTGTGCCACCGAGACATACTTGACCGAGATGCATCGTTGGTCGCAGAAGTCCCAAAAATCAACGCCAGTGAATGCAGACCCTAGGTCGGTGATGATCCTATTCGAAAGGCCGAACCAATGAATGATGTCGTCGAGCAGCTTAGCTGCTTTCTTCACTGTAGCTTGGAACATGGGTTTATACTTGATCCACTTAGAAAATTTGTCAATACAGACATAAACTAGTGGAATCCTTCTAGGGTGGGCTTAAAGGGCCTGATCATATCTAGTCCCCAGCATGCGAAGGACCAAGATGCAGGAATTGTTTGAAGGGCCTAGGCCAGGACATGGATTTGCTTAGCAAAAAACTGACAGTTCTCACACCAGTGAACGAGTGCCTCCGCATCAGTGACTGGTGAAGGCTAATAGAAACTAGCTCGAAAAGCTTTGCCGACCAGAGTTCTAGGGGCTGTGTGGTTGTCACAAGTGCTGGCGTGGATCTCCTTGAGGATCTTCTTGCCCTCTTCCATGAAAATGCACTTCTGGAGTATCTCCTCCTTGGCATTCTTGTGATATAGCTTTCCTTCAACTAGGGCGTAATGCTTGCTGCAGTGGGTGAGGTGTTCTCTCTTAGTGTTGTTAGCCATGACGTCTACAGTGGTGAGGTACTTGATGAAGGGTTCCCTCCAATCATTGCTCGGCCCAGGGACCGCTGCTACTAACTGCTCGGTTGGTGTCTTTTCTTCAATGCCTTCTTGCCCCTACTTGATAGTTGGTGCCACAAGGCCTGGACAAACACTCTGGCTAGAACTTTGGCCCGGGTCGACCCTAACTTTTATAGCTCATCGGCTGCTTGGTTGTTAGCCCTGACCACGTGATGGTACTTGATGCTGTAGAACTTATCTTCTAACTTTCTTATCGCAGCGCAGTAAGCGTCTATCTTTTCATTGGTGCAATTCCAGTCCTTGTTGAGATGATTAATAACGAGAGCAGAGTCACCATACACCTAGAGGCATTTCACTCTGAGCTCAACAGCTATACGAAGACCATGAAGGGCTACCTCGTATTTAGCGGTGTTATTGGATGCTTGGAAGTGTAGGCAGAGGACGTAGCGAAGCTTGTACCCTGATGGAGAGATGAAATATACGTCTGCCCCAGCGCCGTCAAGGTTGAGAGACCCATCAAAGTAGATGGTCCAGTGCTTGGGGTGCTCAATCGGGACTAGAGTCTGCATATCTGTCCACTCAATGATGAAATCAGCGAGCGCCTATGACTTGATCATGTGGCGAGGCCTGAAGTCGATGGTGTAGGTGCCAAGCTCGACCGCCTATTTAATGATGCAGCCGCTGACTTCCTTGTTATGTAGGATGTTGCCAAGTGGGTACTCAGTAACCATTGCTATGTGATAGGCATTGAAGTAGTGGCAAAGCTTTCGAGACATGATCAGAATAGCATACAACAGCTTCTGGACCTAGGGGTCGTGAGTCTTAGACTCATTTAGGACCTTGCCGATGAAGTAGACTAGGCACTGGACTTTACATGTGTGTCCGGCCTCTTCTTGTTTAGCAACAATGGTGATGCTGACTACCCAGTTGGTTGCTGCGATGTAAATTAATAGGGTTTCATCCTTTTGGGGAGCGGTCATGATCGGAGGTGTGGTGAGGAACCGCTTGAGCTCGATGAGTGCCTTGTCAGCGTCCTCCGACTAGATGAATTTCTCTTGAGCCTTAAGTAGCTTGAAGAAAGGGAGTCCTGTGGCAAAACCGCCTGAGATAACACACTTTCAGAGGCCCTTGTCTTCCTCTAGACACTAAGCACCTCAAAAGTGAGCTAAAATGGGCAGTTCTGTCGAGCACACCCCTAGGGAGAACTAAAAACAATCCACATTTTACATCTAGAATCCAAATAATGAGTATGAGCTTACAATACTTGGTCCATTTCATACAATATAGAGTCTTGAAAATTATTTATTACAATGCCAGAGTTCAAAGTACGACAATTAAACAGCGGAATGTAATAATCATCTAGCGGAAATGATACACGGATCCATCTGTGCCCACTAGAAGAATCCTCCACACAAGAGCTAACTCCTCAAGCTGCTCCTGCAATAGGGTAAAATAAAGCCTGAGTACATAATGTACTCGCAAGACTTACCCGACTAGTGGGAATATTTTCCGACTCTCAAGGATATGATAGGCAATTTGTTTTGTTGTTTTCTTTTATTTGCGGAAAGCATTACTAATAGTGCATCTTTAAGGTCAAGTTTTACTAGCAGTCATGATTACTTTATTAGCTAACCTTTCTAGGTAAGCACCTATTCTACCTTCAAGCAAGGGTTGAGCAAACAGAACTGTTTTATCATCTTTCATATTCCAGTTCTTACTACGGTGCTAGACCATAGCCAAGTCATACCGTCTTACGAAAATAGCAATTCACGAACTAATGTATCCCAGCTGGGTACCCTAAAACACATGCCTCGCTTATACCCCAGGCATAAATGAGACCCACCTATTTCACTCCTGTCGAGGGTTCGGGTCCTCATCCAAACTTGGACTCCAAGCCCCCACACTTGAGACCCAGTCTCAGTGCGGTGCTTAGACCTCCACCTTTCCCCACCTCCAATTAGTCGGTCCGGAAAGAGCCGAAACCTACGACAAGAGCGCAACGAGCCTTCCTGCTCCCATAAGCAAGTATGTGCTCAGAATAATAAGTCTATGACCTGACTACCATCCACAGCAATGAACGGCCCTCAATCGACATGGACAGGGAAAACATTGTAACCAAGCTAAGCCCCGTTGGCCGCAGAACACAACTTGTTACACCCACCAATATCACATTCCTTATCCCTGCCTAGTCACCATTTTCTTTCCATCATTTTATCAGGAGAATAATAATAATATTCCCTACTTGTGAGTAACAACAGGTTACCCATGCTACCAATAGCCTAAGCATAGCAGCTACTCGAACCTGCACTAGTAAGACTCTTAGGATAGATATATATATGCAAGTGGTTTCCATAAAACTCCTACAACGTAAATGCACAACACACACACACACACACACACACACACACACACACACACACACACACACATATATATATATATATATATATACAGTGAATATGAAAAATAGAGGTTATGCACCGGGGCTTGCCTTGGGCAGGTGTAATGTCAGCTGAGTCAGTCAGTGGCAGCTCTGGGACCTCCTCCTGCACGAGAATCTCCTCCTCGCACTCCTCGACGATCTCCTCGAAGTCGTGCTCACCGGTGGTCATGATTTCTGCCGACTCGTTCTCTATATGCATGCGATGATGATGATGCAATGATTTAGTATTTTGGCAACAACAATTCTTAAAATAAAAACACATATGCTATACTAACAAGCTAGCTCTAATGACTAAGATACTAAGCTAACCATCATCTCTATCAAATCAAATGTCAAGCTCATCCTAACAAGTGCTAAATTTCATAGATCAATATTATTCTCTTATTCTTATTAAGGTTTAATATACCAATGCAAAGGACATTTAGTTACCCTAATAAACAGTCTAACTTAGGGCTACAAAAATTACAGTAAGCACATAATAATACCATGAAGCTACTATAAAATTTTCAGGATTATTTCTAGCACCATTCTACCACTAAAATTGCTATAATTATTAATCTAAATAATACTAAGCATCTCAAATATTTTAATTGTCCTTAGCAACAACACAAATATGTATGAACTAACTATGCTAATAGGTAGACAACAATTTTAGGAACCTAACAAAATTAGTTTCATATTTTTTGGACACCTATACGAATTTATATTAATTATACAAATCTAGCTCAGAAATTGAAATGGAAAACAATTACTGATTCCTAAGAAAAAGAAAAAAGCAGATTCAACAGCGTGGCTCACGCGCCAAATAGCCCACGGCTGGGGAGCCCGCGTGCGTTGGCGCTTTTGCAAGATGACCCTCGGACTTCTCGCGAACTATGCCTAAATCCTAATATTATTCCTCCCTCTGTCTGAAGAATTCGTTTAACCCCCTTGGTTTTTCCTAATTTTCCCTAGACACACCCGTAGGCAACCCTGTGCATTGCAGCGCGGCGAGCGGTGGCACTGGGTGGCTACGTCGGCCACCAGAGGCTGGCGCAGGCCCTCCTGCTGGGCCGACCTTCACCTACTACCCTAGCGCCTACACTAAGCGGCGGTACGGGGCAGCGGAACTCGCTGGAGCGGGCGGCAACGGCGTGCGGTCGTCTGTGACGGCGACACAACCGTTCTAGCCAGATAAGACTAATAACCAATCAACGAGCTAATGCACGAGCACCAGGAGGTTACTGCGGACTCGACCGGTGCGGTGATTGAAGCGGAGGGGAACTGGTGACGGCTGGCCCCGTGCGACCGAGCTATGCGGCAGCACACCGTGGCGGATACGGCCGTGTCAGCACACCGGGGTAGTGGTAGCGGTTCGACTGATGAGCGTAGGGTGAAGAGGGAGTCAAAGTGGAGCTAATGGTGCAGCTGGACCGGCCTCGGGTGGTTAGATGGAGGAGCTATCATCGGCTTTGGCCAAACGCGGCCTTATCGTCCCGGCGGCAAGGGAAACACCAAATTGGAGCTTGGCCAGGCTCGATTCAAGGCGGGGTGGGGTCAAGCGTCTAGGCGGCTTAATGGCAGAGCCAAAGACGCGATGAATCGGGTAATGGCGACTTCTCCTTGCTGGTTTTAATGGCGCGGTTCAGTCCGCCATCGCAGTAGAGAAGAGAGAGGGGGAGGGGGTAGGTCGGAGCTTGGCTCGTCCTCGCATTGGTGGGGCACGACTGGCCACTAGTGAGTTGGCATAGGTGCAGGCGCTATGGGACATCATGGCTAGAGGGAACATGAGCACGCCCACGACCGGGCACGACATGTGCGGCCGTAGTGCCATAAATGGTGAGGCGACCGCGTCGGCAGCAGGGATAAGGCCACATGCATGGTGAGGCGAGCAGTAGCTGCAGTGGTTGTGCCATAGCATGAGGCAGGGAGGGCAGCAACACAACAGCAGTGTGGCAGCGGGTGGGGCAGTAGATCAGCAGAGCAGTAGCGGTGGCCGTCGGGGCGCAGTGGCCAGCGGCAGGCCGGGTAGGCGGCCAGCTGTAGCCAGACCGCAGCCAAGCCGCAACCAAGCTAGGTCAGCCTCGGCCAGCCAGCATGAGAGATCATGGCACAGAGACGCAGAGCGGCCGCGCGCATAGGCCTAGCAGCCCGAGACTGTGTTCGTGCATGGATTTTAAAGCGTCCCTCAACACTAATCCAACTCGGTTGAGGCTAAACCACTTTGACCATGCTGAAGGAGGTACATCAGGCTACCGTAAGGAGCAAAAATATAGCACTGACCTTTAGCTAAATTTTCTAGAATTAATTCACCAACCTAGCATTGTCATATTGTTATTGGACTTGAGAATTTTTCTAGGTCTTGAGCTGGATTTGATTTAAATTTCCATTTCTAAGATATTAGAAATACTAGCTAGCAATATTATTTTCTAAAGGCAAATGTTGCATTGTCACCTATAAAGTTTCTACTTCAAACTTTATTTAGATGTCACACACATGTTCTATAATATTTTTGCTCAATAAAAATTGGTTTTTAACCCTACTTGACATAACCTGAGCTATTAAATCAATTTTCATTTAACATTTTTATTATTCATTTTAGGTTACAAGAAATTTATCTACACACTCTATCATATGCATTATCACATAAACATGATGCTCATGACATGATTTAGTAGTTTGTTTAGGACGTAACACCGAGGGTGTAACAAGTCCCTTTTCACCCAGACGGGATATGAAACTACTTAAAGCCGTCATGCACCCCGTTAACTTCTGGACGTCCTTGACGTAGGTCAGTGACTTCATGTTGGTCACCGCTAATATCTTCTCGGGGTTGGCTTTGATGCCGCGACGGCTAACAATGTTGCCTAGCAAGATACCAGATGGAACGTCGAAAATGCACTTTGGTGGGATTCAGCTTCCATCGGTATACTTTTAGGGCTTTGAAAACTTCAGTGAGGTCGGTGATGAGGGTGTCGGCAGTCTTAGACTTAATGACCACGTTATCAATGTAAGCCTCAACGTTCTTCCTGATCTGGTCCTTGAGGCAGCACTGGATGGCTCTTTGATAAGTCGTACCCACGTTCTTGAGCCCAAAGGACATGGTCGTGTAGCAGTAGGCTCCGAAGGGCGTGATGAAGGACATCTTGATCTAGTCTTCTTCCTTTAGTGTGATCTGGTAATAACCAGAGTAGCAATCTAAAAAGCATAGGAGCTCACAGCCAGCCGTGGAATCTACGACCTCGTCAATGTGAGATAGGCCGAAGGGGTCTTTACGGCAGTGTTTGTTGAGATCGGTGTAATCAATGCAAATTCTCCATTCTTTATTCTTTTTTCTTATAGGAACTGGGTTGGCTAACCACTCCGGATGATACACCTCTTTTATAAAACCGGTAGCCAAGAGCCGGGTTATCTCTACCCTAATGGCCTCCTTTTTGTCCTGCGTGAATTGTCGAAGCTTTTGCTTGATCGGCTTGGCGGTCATCGAGACATTCAAGGCATGCTCAATCAGCTCCTGAGACACGCTGGGCATGTCCACAGGTTTCCATGTGAACATGTTGACATGCTCCCTTAGGAAGCTAACGAGCGTGTCTTCCTATTTGGGGTCGAGGTTGGCCTCGATCCGAGCAGTCTTAGACTGGTCGCCGAGGATGAGGACCACTTCCTTCACCTCCTTGGACTTGGTTGATGTTCGGGCAGCCTCCATAGTTGGGATCTCCAGGTCTTTCAAGGAAATCTATTGTGAAGTCGTGAGGTAGTCCTGCATGCGGATGGAGATGTCGGTAGCCTCGACGAGCGCAAAGCTTTCCTTCTCGTAGGAGTAGGTGACGTCGAGGTTGGCGCACAGGGAGAGGACACCCTTCTCCGTCGGCATCTTTAGCACTAGGTACGTGTAATGCAGCATGGCCATAAACTTCGCGAGAGCTGGTCGGCCAAGGATGGCATGGTACGCCGTGTTGAAATCGGCAACCAGGAAGTTGATGTAGTCGACACGGAAGTGCTTGGCGGTGCCGAACTATACCGGCAATGTAATCTATCCTAGAGGTAGGGATGCTTTTCTGGGAACAATCCCCTAGAATGTAGAGTCCATGGGGGTGAGATCTTCCTTCTTGAGCCCTAGCTCCTTTAGGGACCCGACGAACAGGATGTTGAGGGCACTCCCTCCGTCGATGAGGACCATCTAGAAGCGCACGTCCTTGATGATGGGATCTAGGACAAGTGGTAAATGCCCTAGATATGGGATGTTTGACCACTGGTCAGCCCTGGAGAAGATGATCGGGTGCTCTGACCAGTCGAGGTACTTGGGATCAGTAATAGGGCCATCGTATGTAGCGATCGACAAGACGCGTTGAGCTATAAGCTTTTGCTCGTGCTTGTCCTCAGAGATGGCTCTCCCACCGAAGATAGTGGCGATGGTCTTGGTGGCGTCCTGGTAGGAAGGACCCTTGCTCTTGTCTCGATCTCTGCCTTGGCCGTCTTTGGTCTCGTCATCATTGCGCCATTTCCTTTTCACTGGTTCACCATGGAATGCTTTGTTCAAGCCTCTACACTCCTCCATGGTGTGCTTAGCGTCCTTGTGGATACGACACAGACCATCCATGAGGTTGGCGTAGTCAGCGCCGTAGGTGCGCTTAGCACTGGTGTTGACTGCATTGACGGAGTTGTTAGGCCGCCTGCAGCGGCCTTGTCTGCTTCTCAAGCTCTCCAAGCAGTCGTCGTGCCGGTGCTCGGGGTCGTCTTGGCGGCGTGCATGATCATCATGGCGATGGTCACGATCATCGTGGCGACGGTCACGATCATTGCAGCGCCTCTTCTTGTGGCAATCGTCGTCGCGGCGTGAGTGGCGATTAGGACGGGCAGCCCGTTCGGCTTCCTCAGCGTCGACGTAGCCATTTGCAATTTGTATCAGTTTGCCGATGGTCGTGGGCCTCTTGCGGTATAGCTTTCCGCAGAGCTGCTCATGCTGTAGCCCTTTAATGAATGCAGCGATGGCCTCATCATCACTGATGTTGGGCATGGAGTTCCTCATCTTCGAGAAGCGCCTGATGAAATTATGCAGGGACTCCCCAGATTTTTGCTGAAGCTTCTCCAGATCATACTTGGTGCCAGGCTGCTATCACGTAGCCATGTAGTTCTCGGTGAAGACCCATTTGAGGTCATCCCAAGATCGGATAGAGTTCTCTCGTAGGCTAAGAAGTCAGTTGTTCGTAGACTGGTTGAGCATGATAGGCAAGTTGTTTGCCATGACATCTTCACTTCTGCCCGTAGCTCTCACAGCGAACTCATAGAGAGTTAGCCACTAGGCAGGGTTTGCCTTGCCGTCGTAGGTGTTCACCCCGACGATCTTCAAGCCCATAGGCCATCGGATGGCTCAGAGCCTCGCTGTGAAGGGTTGCCGGGTTGGAGACCGGAGCCAGTGACAGGGGTGATGAGTGGTGCTCGGGATGCAGCCGGTGCTCCGTGCTCTTCATCAAACTGCCACCGGCATTCCATCTTTACCTCATACCGCACAGACCTGCTATTCTCGATGCGACCTAGTGTGTCGAGATTGGCATTGATGAGCTCACGGGTGTCGCGTGGGGGTTGATTGACCTCCTGATTGGCATCGCGGTTGCCGCCCCGGCCTCCCAAAGGATGCGAAGGGTGCTTGTCTTGGCATGAATGTCCTTCGTAGTTATCCCTGGATCCTCTATAGAGATAGGGGCCACCACCCTTGTGTTCGGGGTGCATGGCGCCTTGATGTCGATTTCCTTCGTCGCGGCGGGAGCGACGGCTGCGAGCCAACGCGGTCGAATAAGATGGGTCGTGGTTCCAGAACTTGTTAACGTGAACTTGAGCTGCTATGATATGCGCTCGGACCGTCTCGACCTCTAGAGTTTGAGGAAGTTTCTCGAGCTCGTTGAAAGCAACGGTGAGATTGGTGCTTGGGGTCTGGTGGACCGGCTAGTCACCCACCATGACGTGGAAAATCATGTCCCCAAACCCCGGAGGGAAAGTAGTATAGCTTGAAGTAGTCTTGGTTGAGCCCTCGGAGTAATCACCGAGGCTCTCTTCTAGGACGTCGTGGAGGGAGTCGTCCGTAAGCTGGCGAATAGCCACCATATTGACCACGGGCGCGGGTTGATCAGACTTAGTCAGATCAATCATGTAGAGGTCGGTGACGCAATCGCACTCGACGTGGTTAGCGAAGAGGTGGTGGATGGCGTTCTGCTAAGCGGATCCTGCACCCTCCATCCCGAAGGGATAGGGCTTCAACGGGTTCTGCATTAGGGCCTCGTAATCGGCAAAGCGTAGGCTGGTAGCAGGAAGTGGTCGATGTCGCGCCGTGCGCCCCTCTAGAGTGGCTGTGATCACCAGATTGGAATCTAGCCGCCTCGAACGATGTGGCTGAGTAGGTCGCTCGGTTGCAGCGGCTTGGTGATCTTGGAGTGCGGGAAATTCATCGCTCGCTCTAGATTGATCTAAGACCGAATCCACAAGGAGTTGGCATTCTGCTAAGCAGTTTGTGACCCGATCGATTGATGCAATCAGATCATCATTGCTGAAGGATCTCCTAACTCAGTGGTGGGGCGCCGGGATCAAAGATGTCGTTGCAGGTGTTGGCGCGATCAGCGCAGGGTGATCATCCACCGCCTCCACGATCTCCCCATTGCCGTCGGGTCTGATGACCCAGGTCATGGATCCAACCGTGAAGATCTGGCCTGGCTCGAGAAGGGCATGGAGCTCGGAAAGCGGACCATCTGGCTCGCCATGGATTCAACACGCACACACCCTACCTGGCGCGCCACTATCGATGAAATATGTCCGGCAGTCTACCGAGGGGTATGCCCACGGTAGTAGATGAATTGGTGGAGGTGCGCGTGAGGGAACTGGATGGTGACATAGAACACAAGAGACAACGATTAGGCAGGTTCAGGCCGTCAGCTTGACGTAATACCCTACGTCATGTGTCTTTGTGGACTGTATTATGATAGATTCGATAAAAACGAGGGGGTCCCTACCCACCTTATATAGGCCGGGGGTAGGGTTACAGGTCGGTTGTTTCTATCCTGATCGGTTTACAAGATAGGAATTACAGAGATTGCGGAATCTAGCATATCCAAACATATCATACTTGATCACCAATGATCTTCATGTAGTCTTACAAGGCACGCCAACCTGTGCCGTGCTCCGCATGGCGTAGTCTTCTGGACTAGGCCTCTCCTGACGGCTCAGCCCATGTATAGCCCTGTGGGTATCGGGAGTTATACCCCCACAGTTCTAGTTTTCTCCAAATTAAGTCACACAGGAGCATCAGTAGTGTGAACAGACTCGAAGGAAAATTTAGCCACATATGTGATTTCTCTATCACCGATCTTTGCAGAGACTAACTATTGCATGGTCCCACGTATCTAAATCTAATTTTAAAGAGCCAAAATTTTATTCTCATTTTGTGTCCACCTTGCCCTGGCTACCAGAGAGTGAAGAGTTTCTTTTGTCTTTTTTTTACTTTCCCAACTACAATTACACCCTCTGTGTCTTGTATTTAACCTGGACTCATATGACACGTGCTCGTCAGATAGAACAAATTAAATTGCGTCTAGCGGTAAGCGATATGAAGTCCGATGATTTTGTTAATCCGCGATATGTTGCGTTGGCGCAATCGTTATGTAGGCACCAACCCTTTGTTTTACTCCTACTTTAATTTGCATCTTCTTCAAAACATGCAGGCATGTTTACATGATTTTGCTTAATACTGTAACTAACAATTCTTCTTGTGTTGGTTGCATTGCATGCATGTGTGCAGGCACGGAGGGCACCCCAGCTCCCAAGCCAAAACCAGGGATGCCGTTATGCGAGCACGAACACCACAGGAGCGATAAGGCCTACTGTAAAAGTGTTGGGCCTCCAGGGGAGTGCTGCTGCCCAAATGAGTAGAGAGGACTGTTTAATGAATCCGTATGTTTGATGATGACAATCCAATAAAATATGTTTGATTTTGTGTTACTCTCGTCATTTGAAGTTTTATCCATAGTTGTATGTAATGTCAGAGAAAAATCTCCAAGAAATCGTATACAATATCAGAGAAAATATGTGCTCATAAATATAATATCAGAGAAAATTATTTGAAGCACTAGCCATCGCCCAAAGTTTTCATTGATCTTTTTTGCTCAAAAGATGCTCCCCAAAGATTGATGCACGGTGCACTTTTTTTTTTTTTTTTGCGAAAGGTGCACATGTTGTTAATCTTGTGGATTTAGTCTTGGTTAAAATGCATTCAAAAACCTAACTTCTACTGTCTCCATCCTAAAAAAAAATGCAGTGCTAGTTTTGTCCAAAGTCACACACAGACACACAGTCCTAAGAGCCTCAGTAGTGTGAACCGACTTGAAGGAAAATATTTAGCCGCATATGATTTCTCACTTTGGTTTGGCTCTTTCTTTGCGGAGACTAACTATTCCATGGTCCACGTATCTAAATCTAATTTTAAAGAGCTAAAATTTTATTCTCATTTTCTGTCCACCTTCCCCTAGCTACCAAAAAGTGGAGAGTTTCTTTCGTCCTGTTTTTTTATACTTTCCAAACTGCAATTACACCCTCTATGTTATGTATGTAACTTTTTTTTCGAATACGCAAAAGGTTTGCGTATCTTTTATATTAAGATCGAGAAGTTTTGAGTTTTACAACGACGCGCCGCATTGCCGACGCACTATGGAGACATGATGTGTTACAAATCGCTCGTTCCAACCTAGCATACTACTAAAGCTACTACTCCCGAACTAAACAACCAAGGTGCCGCGCCCCCGCATCAATGGCGAAGTGCCGGATCACGGCTAGGAGCTGCATAGTGTTCGTCGATTTGTCTCGGGAGCACCTAGCATTGCGCTTCTTCCAAAGCTCCCAAGCCACGAGCGAGAATAGCGAGTCGGCACCCTTCCTCTTGTTTCCACTCCACGCTACCAGGATAGGATGGAGGCCTCTCGACCTGTGAGGCGTCTGCGCCAAGCGTGGAGAGAATATTCCACCAAATTTGCCTCGAGAACAAGGATGACGCGACGATGCATTTGTAGTCGATCGTTTCCGCCTCCTGATCGCAAAGGAAGCAGTTTTCCGGGGCATCCAGTCCATGACGCTGGTGCCTGTCTGCTATCTAGAGGCGCCGCCGAATTGCTAGCCAGAGAAAGAGCTTCACTCTTAGAGGAGCCCAGGTTGCCCAGATTCTGTCACACCCCGGTATTGGGTGTGAGGCCGAATGCAGCGCCTTATATGCCGAGCGCTAAGAGTATGTGCCGTCTGCTGTCCAACGCCAAACGAGTCGGTCATCAGGATCAGCTAGCTGCACATTCCGCACTTGGTCCCAGACGTTCAGGTATTCCACAATCGCCGGTACCGTGAGCCCGCCGCTGATTTGTTTGATCCAGTTGCCATTCGGCAACGCCGAGGCTACTGTCTCCATTCTGATGTGTCTGCGGCTGACGAAGCTGATGAGCGTTGGCGCCATGCCGCCATGTCCTGTATGGCCTTGCCTTGCACCCAACGATCGGACCAAAACATCATGTATGTAACTTGGACTCACATGACACTAGCTCGTGCCAGTTAAAACAAGTCGCGTCTAGAGATGAGTGATACGATTCTGCGTATTGGGTTGTATGTGATCGGACTCATGAGTAGTGCGCATGAGTTAGAACAACTCACATCTATCGATGATATAGAGTCTGATTCTAATATAAATTGAGTTCGCACACAGACAAGTTTACTACTTTAGATAAAAATCTCTCTCTTGCGTTCTCTTGCTTAGGTACATCCTCTGTTCTAAAAATAATGCAATTTTTGTTTTTTTAGTAAAACAATTTTAAGTTTGATAAAATCTAAACAAAAACATACTAGAAATGTTGATATTATTTTCTATGAACTTGTTCAAACTTTAAAAAAATAACTTACTCTAAGCCTAGAAATGTTCTTTTTAGGAAATAGGCCGACCATCTCAGTTAAACTATTAACATTTTTCGTGTGAGTGCGCTTCCTAAGATTCAAATTCGTGTCTTTCTTTACCAATACACTATACACTTATTTGTAACTATGAGTAAGATGTTATCCTTTTATATAAACCTTTTAGAATCTTGTTTTAAATATTTTTGGCCCCTAAATGATATCAAATTGAAAAAATTTCAACTAGAATTTGTTATAGGTTTGTCTCCATCCAAGATATTTAAAGATCAAAATTTTAAATCTCAAAATCTGGTAATTTAAAATGGATATTTAGTACTCTAAACTATTTTAAACATAAAACAACTTGCTAGCTACAAAGTTGTAGATCACTTCGAACACAACAACTTTAGTATACACCATGTCAACATTTAAGGTCATTTAAAAATTTTAAATTTAGAACATAAGAAATTAAAACAAACATTTGAGTTACTTTAGATAAAAAAAAATTGTCGTATTTATAGGTCGCACCGAGACTACAATTTTGGAGCAGACCATGTCAACATCCAAGGTACTTTGAAAATTCTAAATTTTAAATTTGGAAAAAGTCTACTTCACCCCCCACCTTTCATACTTGGTCTACTTCACCCCCAAACTATGAAACCATCTGTTTTAGGAAAAAGTCTACTTCACCCCACACCTTTCATACTTGGTCTACTTCACCCCCAACTATGAAACCGTCTGTTTTACCCCATCAACTTTCCAAAACGTCTATTTTACCCCCTGGGCAGTTTTTCCGCGGCGGTTTTGCTACAGTATTATATATTCATTGTGTAGATCTACTCATGTGGAGTCCAATAAAATTAGATTTTTTATTTTATAATTTTTCTATGATTTTTCAAAAATGCACCGAAAATAAATAAAAAAAGGAAATTCAAAACCGGTGATGCTGTAGCAAACCCACTGTTACTGTAGCACGGCCGTTGTTACTGTAGCAAAACCACCGCTGAAAAGCCGCCCAGGGGGTAAAATAGACGGTTTTGGAAAGTTGAGGGGGTAAAACAGACGGTTTCATAGTTGGGGGGTGTATGAAAGGTGGAGGGTGGAGTAGACTTTTTCCTTTTAAATTTTATAAATCTAAAAGCTTGAAATAAAACTTTGGGACACTAAACAGTTTGAAATAAAAACCATCTGTCAACCACAGAGTTGTAGTCATGTTGATATCTAGAATTTAGGTATAAAAGTTATCTTCATCCAACTTCATATAAAAAAATTATAATTTTTTAAGTCAACTATTTCTAGAGGCGAGCCCTTAACTAAGCCGCCTCAATTAATTGATTTCTACAGACGGCATCCTAAGAAAACCCGCCTCTGAAAATATATATTATTTATAGAGACAATCTCCTTAGGGCACTTGTATCTTTGTATATTTAATTAACAAAGATATTCTCTTTAGGATGTCCGCCTATATAAATCTTAGGAAGCACGTTATAAAAAAAAACACTGGCGACTCTTAAATTTATAGCGTTGTGCCACTTAGATCCACAAACTCTCAAAATCGAAATCCGGCCATTTGAACTTGTCAAGTGGTGCACCATAGTTCTATACCCTTTCGGTAGGCGCTGACTAGGATATTTTTTTACAGAAAGCACCCTGCATGTCAACCACGTGCCCCTCGCTCGCTCAGCGTCTCCGGCAGCCGTGCACTGTGCACCAGCCGCTCGATAGTGCCCGCCGAGAACTGGAGGAACCGCGCCGAGTGCACCTTCGCGCTGGCGGCCTTCCGCTGCGTGCGCCATGAGTCGCCGTCAGAATTGAAGATGCCGTTCCCGAGCAGCTCCGCGAACAGCTTCCATTGTTCTGTGCTTCATCCACGACACCGTGTCCGACGAGCGCCTCCGTGCTGCGCGGGCTCACCGACGATTGGCCTCCGTGCTGCGTGGGCTGTGCGGGATCTGGACAAGAAGCTAGAGCCTCGGCCACATCTGGCACAGCAACATCTTGCACCATGACATCAAGTCCAGCACCATCTTGCTCGAATCGGACCTCAATGCCAAGGTCACCGACGTCAAGTCCAAGGTTGACGAGGTCGAGCTCCTTAAGGTCCGCTTGCTTGCCGGAGAGCAAAGCCGGCATTTGAGTCCAGCGCCATCGTCGTCGTGCACGGCTTCACCAGCGTCATGCTCCTCGACATCGGCGTCACGCGAGCGCCTCTGCAGAGCATCACATCACCGTGCATCGCCACGCCCAC
This sequence comes from Miscanthus floridulus, assembly GCF_019320115.1. Taxonomy (NCBI): domain Eukaryota; kingdom Viridiplantae; phylum Streptophyta; class Magnoliopsida; order Poales; family Poaceae; genus Miscanthus; species Miscanthus floridulus. The sequence continues at coordinate 31,603,483 of NC_089586.1, read as the reverse complement.
CACCAGGGCCGGCTCTATAGATTTCAAGGCCCTTGGACAGTAGGAAAGCAAGGGCCCTTTAGGCCAAATTTTTTTTGCCACTTCTAACATGAGAAATCATATACTAGTACTAGTATGAGATAAATGGGAGAATGTATATAGTTCATAAAACACAATGTTTATACAACAGAAGTAACTAAAAGAAAGATAAAATAACTAATATGATTACCTCAAATAAGAAAATAATGCTTCAGGGCTTGCTGAAAAAATGTAAAGCACCCCTTTGTGATTCAATGAACTCATCCTGCCGTTTCCTTTTTTTTTCTTTTCTCTGCACCTGACAAATGCTTCTTAGGCAACATTTGTAGACCTAAAATTGTGACAGAAAGTAATTACATAGGATTAGAATTTACAAATTAGAGATATATAGATAAAAAATTCAGAGATAGATAGATCAAAAATTCAGAATTTAGATCATGGCCTAACGTATCAGAATTCAGATCATGTATTACCTGTATGCGTATGCGGCAATTCAGGCAGAGGACGGAGTGGCCGACGCCCACGGCAGCGACGCCGTCGACGCGGTGGCGGCGCTGAGTGCAAGACTGCAATCTGCAAGTCTGCTAGGAGAGGGTTTGAGGGCGAGTCAGCTGTCGGCGAGAACGCGATTACACGAAGACGCGGCCGCGAGTCTACACGGCGCGACGTTTCGGTGCTCAGACTTCAATACACACTCCTTTTCCCATGGGCTTAGACGTGTGGGCCAAAAGAATATATACAATATAGTAATACATATATACTAATATACATGAACTTTTTTGGGCCCCTAACGGCTTGGGCCCTTGGCCGTCCCTCCGGCCGCCTAGGCTCAGAGCCGGGCCTGCCCACCACGTGGTACTCCGCCCACGCCACGTCCCCGCGCGCGCCCAGCGCCGTCTTGGCCTCGGCGCGGTTCAGGACCTGCCTACGGCGTCCGTCGCGTAGTCCCGCTGCTTCACAAACACAAAGTCGTACAGCGTAGCCAGCCCAGTCACGTTCTGCAGCGGTGAACACCCTCCCCGCACGTCCGATGCCTGGCGCCACCGCTCGGCTCTTGCGCGCCGGTGCCACCGCCTCCGCCTACAGAGCCTCCAGCTCCCGCAGACGCCGCACATGCAAGGGAGACGGCCAGTCGCGGACGCCGCCATGCGCGAGGGAGACAGGCAGCCACGGATGCCACTGCCGGGCGGAGGTAGAACATGTCTACAGCAGGATGCTTTTTTTCAAAAAAAAAAAAAAATCCTAGTCACCGCCTCCCCATGGGTATGAACGTGTGGTGCACTACTTAATAAGTCCAGAGGATTAAATTTCGATTTTGAGAGTTCGTGGACCTAATCAGCGCCTCCCCAAGAGGTATGGACCTGTGGTGCACCACTTAACAAGTTCGGGGGGTTGAATTTCGATTTTGAAAGTTCGTGGACCTAAGTGGTATAACGCTATAAGTTTAAGGGCCGCCAGTGTATTTAACTCATATATTAACAAAGACAATTTATGTACAATGCTGATCTGTGTAAATGATTAACAGATGTAGTTGTTTGCATCAAGTCTGCCTGACCATTTATAAAGGCGGTGACAAAAGATGCCCGCCTTTGTGAATCTGTGGACATATCTTCTAAAATTTTTAAGTAGTATTGGTATGATAAATGTTGATACTTTTTTCTATAAACTTCATTAACTGTAAGATTATTTGACTTATGACGAAACTAGAATTTCATTCTTGGTAGCATTGATTTAATTCATCTCATGCACTTGTCGCTTTACGCAATCCCTATACATGTTTATCTGTTATCCACATTTACTAATTATTAAGAAAATAAGACTAAATTTTAGTTCATGCATATATTTCCTTGCACACAATAAGCATTTGAGAGATCAAGTGTTACAATATGAAAGATCATTTGATGCAACATATAGTAAACAAAATAGAAACATAATAAATGAGATAATAGCCACTACAAGAGGATGATTCTAACATAGCTGATTTTTTTCCTGATGTAGATGGCTTGGTTGGCCAACATTGGTTGTGCAGCTAAAGCAACTCCGGTAGGAGCCCTCAAAAATCAAGGCCTCTATTTTAGGGCTCTTCGCTCCTTTTAAGCACACTAATTTTTTTTCTCAACTCCAGTAGTAACTCTCGAATTAGGGTCCCTGGTTTTGTAGAACCAATTTGCCAATCACATCTATTTTTTTTCTCTTATCTTCCATTCCCCTACGGATATTTTCACCGTCTCGTGACCACCACATTTCTGAGATGCCACATTCTTCCCCGCCTCCTAGCGAGCATGTGCCTGATAAGCCACAACCTTCTCCAGCTCGTACCGAGCAAGTGCATAATGAGATGCCACAGTCTTCTCAACAAGCATAGCCGATACATGAACAACGAGTGCCTCCTAAAGAAGGTGATGCACAAGAAGATGAGGACGTGCCTGAATGGGAACTTCAAAAGAAGCATCCAATCACCATAAGACCAATTTATATTCCGATGAAAGACGTCTCGTCGGTGCACAAGTGGTATTCCCATGACCAGTTCAAGCCTAAGAACCAAGTTAAAAAAGTCCCATCACGGGCTTCTGAGGAGGCCGTCACTAGCAAACTCCACCAAACAGCAAAGCAGTATCAAAATGTTGATGCCATCAAATGGTCAAAGGATTGTCCGAAAACATATGAAAGAGGCAATCCCTTCCTACCAAACCGGGACATCCAGCGCCTACCACTTGAAATGAGAAGGTTCCATGATTGGTACTTATGTGTTCTCCCAACGAGCATAGACCTCGTACAAGCATGCTTCCCCACCGGCGCATTTGGAAACCCAGTGTCGGATACCGTGAGAAGGGGTACCCTAAGCAAGAACCAAAAAACGACTGCTTAGACTTCGTAAAAGTCGAAACTAGCTAAACACCGCTGGCCTCGGCCGATTCTCCGACTCGCCCGAGGCCCCCTCACCGCTGACCTCGGCGATCCCCCACCAAAGGCCTCGGCCGACCCCCTCTCGTCGCAGGCCTCGGCCGGGCCGCCGACCCTCCGTCTCGCGCGAGGCGGGCTCAGCAGCACTCCGCTGCCTCTTCCTTCACCCGTCCCTCTGACAGAACGTCGTGTCGCATTAACTCAGCCCACTGTTGCCCCTGACATCGGCCGCATGCTCGGCACAGTACAGCGGAATGGCCGACGGGACAGGAGGCAGGACTGGGCAGGGGTTACCCGCCACTGTGCTAACCACTATGCACATGGTTGACGCCCATGCCTCACTGTGCTGCCAACTCCTGCTCCGAGAACGACGCAGCGTGGGGAGCCACGTCTGGGATACTGTGGCCTCAGAATTAGTACCCAGGACCAATAATTCCCTCCAAGGCCTCGGCAGTTTGCTTCAGGGGCTCAGCAGCCTGAGGATCCATGTCCGCTGAGCCCCCCATGATGGCTCAGCCTCGGCATCTGCAGAGCCACAGCTCCCTACGACGTCATCGCACGATGACCAGCACGTCACCCGCCATGTCCTGCATCAAGCTGTACTGGAGCCCCACGACGCACAAGATCAAGTATGACCGGCACGTCACTTCTGCACGACAAGGACGGGGCCACTCCATCGATCATACCACAACAGTGGCCGGCTACAGGGCTCGGACACGCCACCCCCATTTATAGAGCGCTATGTATGGACGTCCCTGGTTCTCCCTTAGAGTATAAAAGGGAGGGACCGGGGCCATTTCTAGGGGGGGAGAAAAGATGAACACACCGATAGAACTACACACTTCTACGCTGCTTGAGAACAATGCCTCAAGCAGCCCGCACCACCCTCGCCGAGACCTGGGGCTAGCTCCCTCTCTCACCTAGCTTGTAACCCCCTACTACGAGCACTCCGGTGCAAGGAACAGAAGATCGATCTCTCAGACTGGACGTAGGGCCTCGATTGCCTGAACTAGTATAAACCTTGTGTCTCTTTGCATCACCATCCGGGATTAGGGGCACGCAGCACAAATTCACTCGTTGGTTGAGGGACCCCCGGTTCCAAAACACCGACAGTTGGCGCGCCAGGTAGGGGACGTTGCATGTTAGCTTCATCGTCCCAGCAGGACCCGGATGGCAGACCCCATACGACCATTGCGTCTCAGCACCGTAGTTTGGTTCGGGAGCCTAGAGTTCATGTCTCTAGGGCATGAGTATGACATGGTGCTCCTCACCCCTCGAGCCCCACCGTCCGACGATGAAGTCACGCCCCGGCAGCCCAGGCGGCCGCTCTCGCCGCGCTCGCCAGGTACGACGCGAGGAAGGCCACCCCGACGCTACACGAACCCGGGGCGGCACGCCACTCCCCGCCGATATCCTACGACCAGCTGTTGGTACGGGGTCCCTAGCTGGGGACCTGTCTGGCCTGAGCATGGACAAAGGAAAATCGCCGGTGGCTCGCGGCTCGTCTAGCTCCACTCCACCACTCCCTGAAGAGTTGACCCCGGTGGGGCAGAATATGGAGACGGCACCGTCCCCATACCCCTTTGGGTTGAGGAATGTCGTCGCCTCTTATGCCTACGCCTACGCTGCCGCTCACGAGCACCCCTCGGAACGCCGTCAGCGCTTCGCTCTCGACCTGAGCACCCACTCCGATTCCTCGGACGAGGACGAGGCATGGCCCGGGGTGGATTTCTCCGAACTCCATAACCCTGGGGCTTTGCGCCAATTCTTGGCCGTAAGCGACTACTGCCTCGGCTATTCCGACTCCAACGACGAAGGAACTTATGATCCATCTCGTGAGTGCTTCCACGTTGGGCTCGGGATGCCAAGGGCAGGCGAAGAAGACGAGAGGACAGACAACCATTCCCCACCCCAGGCAAGGGCGGGCGATGCCACACCTCCGCGTCTCGTAGCCCCGGCGGCACGAAACGAGAATCCCGTCCACGGGGGGCATCGACGCCCAGACCTGGAGCAGCTCCGCGAGCTTCAAGCCAAGGTCGAACAAGACCGACTCCTTCTGCAACAGCTTCGGGACACTCTCGAGCAGGAGCAGCAAGGGCGCGGTGAGGGCGGAGGAGCCCGAGGGAGGGCCCGCGACGTCCATCACTGCATCGACGACAACGAGGGGGGAGAGCCACCCCCAATCTTTAATCGGGCTAGCCAGAATGTCGCAGCGGCTGTGATGCTGGTCCGAGCAATGCCCGAGCCCTCCACCACCGAGGGGCGATGGGTCTGCGAAGAGCTCCGTGACCTCCTCAAGACCGCTGCGGTATAGCAGGCCGAAAGTTCCACCTCCCGCCGGCGCGGAGGCACTTCGGAGCAACCCACGACGCGACCTCGCCGGGGCCAGGATGCCTCGGTCCGTCCCGAGCCTGCTCACGCGCCGACGGCCAACAGGGCCCCCTCGGTGCGCGATCGACCTGGAGACCAGCACAAGGCACAAGGCGACCACGAAGTAGTTGGCAGGCGACGGCGCTGCGGCGACGGAGCCGCCCGGGGCTACCACCCACACCGAGGCGGTTGCTATGACAGTGAAGAGGACCGCAGTCCTTCTCCCGAGCCACCTGGCCCTCGGGTCTTTAGTAGAGCCATTCGCAACGCTCACTTCCCAGCCCGGTTCCGGCAACCTGCCAACCTCACAAAGTATAGCGGCAAGACGAACCCCGAGCTATGGCTAGCCGATTATCGCCTGGCTTGTCAGCTAGGCGGTGTGGAAGATGACCTGCTCATCATCCGCAACCTCCCTTTGTTCTTGTCAGACTCAGCGCGAGCCTGGCTCGAACACCTTCCTCCCACACAGATCCACGACTGGCGCGACTTGGTGAGGGTCTTCGTCGGGAATTTCCAGGGCACCTATGTGCGCCCCGGGAACTCCTGGGACCTCAAAGGTTGCCGCCAGAAGCCGGACGAATCTCTTCAAGATTTCATCCGGCGCTTCTCCAAGAAATGCACCGAGTTGCCCCGCGTCGGTGACTCAGAAATCATCCAGGCATTCCTCTCTGGCACCTCCTGCCGAGACCTGGTCTAAGAATTGGGCCGGAACGTACCAACCACAGTGGCCGCACTCCTCGACATCGCCACCAACTTCGCCTCGGGCGAAGAGGCGGTTGGGGCCATCTTCCCCAGCAATGACGCCAAGGGGAAGCAGAAGGACGAGGCCCCCGAGGCCTCGCCCACCCGCGTCCCCAAGAGAAAGAAGAAGGGTCGCCTAGGGAAGCAGGAGGTCCTCAAGGCCGTCCATGTCGCCACAGCAGATCACAGGAATCCCCGAGGCCCCCGAGGCCCCGGGCTATTTGACGACATGCTGAAGAAGCCCTGTCCTTACCATCAAGGTCCGGTGAAGCATGCCCTCGAGGAGTGCACCATGCTCCAGTGTTACTACGCCAGGCTTGGGCTCCCCGACGACGATGAGGCTAGGAAAAGGGGCGCCGGCGAAAGGGACGGCGATAAAGATGATGGGTTCCCCAAGGTACGCAATGCCTTCATGATCTTTGGCGGACCCTCGGCATGCCTCACGGCGCGCCAGCGAAAGAGGGAACGCCGGGAGGTCTTCTCGGTCAAGGTGGCCACCCCCCGGTACCTCGATTGGTCTCGGGAGGCAATCACCTTTGATCGGGATGACCACCCCGATTATGTTCCAAACCTCGGGCAGTACCCGCTTGTCGTCGACCCGATCGTCGGCAACACTCGGCTCACCAAAGTGCTCATGGACGGAGGCAGCGGCCTCAACATCCTCTACGTCAACACTCTGGAGCTCCTGGAGCTTGACCAGTCATGGCTCCGAGGTGGTTCCGCACCCTTCCACGGCGTCGTGCCAGGAAAGTGCACACGACCCCTCGGGCGCATCGACTTACCCGTCTGCTTTGGCACTCCCTCCAACTACCGCAAGGAGGTCCTCACCTTCGAGGTGGTTGGATTCAAGGGGGCTTACCACGCCATCTTGGGGCGCCCGTGCTACGCCAAGTTCATGGCAGTCCCCAACTACACCTACTTCAAGCTCAAGATGCCAGGCCCCAATGGCATCATCACCGTCGAGTCCACGTATGAACATGCATACGACTGTGACGTCGAGTGCATCGAGTACGCCAAGGCCATCGTGGAGGCCGAGACCCTCATCGCCGATCTCGACCAGCTTGGTAGCGAGGTTCCCGACGCCAAGCGGCGCGCCGGGACCTTCGAGCCCGCGGAGGCCATCAAGCTCGTCCCCGTCGATCCCACCGTCCCCGACGGCCGAGGACTGAAGATCAGCGCCACCCTCGATAGCAAATAGGAGGCCGTGCTCATCGACTTTCTCCTTGCGAACGTCGATATGTTCGCGTGGAGTCCCTCGGACATGCCGGGCATACCAAGGGAGGTCGCCGAGGATGCCTTAGATATCCGGGCAGGCTCCAAGCCGGCAAAGCAGCGCCTGCGCCGATTTGACGAGGAGAAGCGCAGGGCCATCGGCGAAGAAGTGTAGAATCTCATGGCAGCCGGGTTCATCAAGGAAGTATTCCATCCAGAGTGGTTGGCTAACCCTGTATTAGTCAGGAAGAAAAGTGGCAAGTGGAGGATGTGCGTGGACTACACTGGTCTAAATAAAGCGTGCCCGAAAGTCCCATTCCCACTACCATGAATTAACCAAATCGTCGACTCCACTGCAGGATGCGAAACCCTCTCCTTCCTTGATGCATATTCCGGTTACCACCAAATCAAGATGAAAGAGTCCGACCAGCTCGCGACTTCTTTCATCACTCCATTCGGCATGTACTGCTACATAACCATGCCGTTCGGCCTCAGAAACGCAGGGGCTACTTACCAACGGTGCATGATCCAAGTCTTTGGCGAACACATCGGGCGAACCGTCGAGGCCAACATGGATGACATTGTAGTCAAGTCTAGGAAGGCCGGTGATCTCGTCGGCGACTTGGAGGTTGCCTTCACATGTCTCAGAGAGAAGGGCATCAAGCTCAACCCCGAGAAGTGTGTCTTCGGGGTTCCCCGAGGCATGCTCTTGGGATTCATAGTCTCGGAACGTGGAATCGAGGCCAACCCGGAGAAGGTCTCGGCCGTGACCAACATGGGCCCGATCCGAGACCTCAAAGGGGTGCAGAGGGTCATGGGATGCCTTGCGGCCCTAAGCCGCTTCATCTCGCGCCTCGGCGAAAAAGGCTTGCCCCTGTACCGCCTCTTGAGAAAGTCCGAGCGCTTTTCTTGGACCACCGAGGCCGAGGAAGCCCTCGCCAGGCTCAAAGCACTGCTCACCAACCCCCTCGTCCTGGTTCCGCCCACCGAGGGCGAGCACCTCTTACTCTACGTCACCGCGACGACCCAAGTGGTCAGCGTGGCCGTAGTAGTCGAGAGGCAGGAGAAGGGACATGCTCTACCCATCCAACGACCTGTTTACTTCATCAGCGAAGTGCTCTCCGAGACTAAGACGCGTTACCCCCACATCCAGAAGCTGGTTTACACCATAGTCTTGGCTCGACGCAAGCTGTGTCACTACTTCGAGTCCCACCCGGTGACTATGGTGTCGTCTTTTCCTCTAGGAGAGATAATCCAAAACCGAGAGGCCTCGGGTAGAATAGCCAAGTGGGCTGTCGAACTCATGGGGGAAACCTTGTCTTTCGTGCCTCGGAAAGCGATCAAATCACAGGTCCTGTCTGACTTTGTAGCCGAATGGACCGACACACAGCTGCCACCCGTTCAGATCCAATCGACGAGTCTCTGATGAAGACTGGGGCTAGCGTGGGCCTGCTCCTGGTCTCGCCCCTCGGAGTACACATGCGCTACATGATCCGGCTTCACTTCGCCGCCTCCAACAATGTCGCCGAATACGAGGCCCTCGTCAACGGCCTGCAAATCGCCATCGAACTTGGAGTACGACGTCTCGACGTACGGGGTGATTCCTAGCTCATCGTCGATCAGGTGATGAAAGAGTCAAGCTGCCATGACCCCAAAATGAAGGCATACTGCGCGATAGTACATCGCCTGGAGAACAAGTTCGACGGTCTCGAACTCAACCACGTTGCGCGAAAGTTCAACGAGGCCGCGGACGAACTGGCAAAGATGGCGTCGGCACGGGCCCCGGTCCCCCCGAACGTCTTCACTAGAGACCTCCACAAGCCATCCGTCGACTACGCCTCAGCGACAGAAGAGGGCATATCGGCCGAGCCCAACACAGGGCCTGAGGCCCCCTTTGCCACTGAGACCCCGCCAGCCGAGCCTGAGGCCATGGCGATTGACGCAGAGCCTCCCAAGGCCGACCAAGGAACGGACTGGAGAGTCCCTTTCCTTGATCGCCTCGTTCGAGGAGAGCTTCCTACGGACAGAACCGAGGCCCGGTGGCTTGCGCAACGAGCCAAGACTTACGTCCTCTGCGACGGCGAGTTGTATAGGCGTAGCCCATCGGGTATTCTCCAACGATGCATCACCACCGAGGCTGGCCACTCCCTACTTTGGGACTTGCACGTGGGAGTCTGCGGGCACCACGCGGTGCCTCGGGCGCTCGTGGGTAACGCCTTCCGCCAAGGTTTCTATTGGCCAACGGCGGTGGCAGATGCCACGAAGCTAGTACGCTCCTGCAAGGGATGCCAGTACTACGCTCGACAGACGCACCTCCCGGCCCAAGCCCTCCAAACCATCCCCATCACATGGCCATTCGCTGTGTGGGGGCTGGACATGGTCGGGCCTCTGCAGAAGGCACCTGGGGGCTATACCCATCTGCTGGTAGCCATCGACAAATTCTCCAAATGGATCGAGGCTCGTCCGATCACTCAGATCAAATCCGAGCAAGCGGTGCTGTTCTTTACGGACATCATCCACAGGTTCGGGGTTCCTAACACCATCATCACTGACAATGGGACACAATTCACCGGTCGTAAGTTCCTAATGTTCTACGACGACCACCACATCCGGGTGGCCTGGTCGGCCATAGGACACCCAAGGACGAATGGCCAAGTAGAGCGTGCCAACGGCATGATCCTACAAGGCCTTAAGCCAAGAATATTCAACCGGTTGAAGAAGTTTGGCAAGAAATGGCTTGACGAACTCCCATCAGTCATCTGGAGCCTACGAAACACCCCGAGCCGAGCCACGGGATTCACACCGTTCTTCCTGGTCTATGGAGCCGAGGCCATCCTCCCCACTGACTTAGAATACGGTTCCCCGAGGCTACAGGCATACAATGAGCAAAGCAACCGCACCGCCCGCGAAGACGCCCTCGACCAACTGAAGGAAGCCCGAGACGTCGCACTGCTACACTCAGCCAGGTACCAGCAAGCCCTACGACGCTACTAAGCCCGGCGCGTCCAAAGCCGAGACCTAAAGGTGGGCGACCTGGTGCTGAGACTGAGGCAGAGCAACAAGGGCCGCCACAAGCTGACCCCACCCTGGGAAGGGCCGTACATCGTTGCTCAAGTGCTGAAGCCCGGGACCTACAAGTTAGCCAACGAGAAGGGCGAAATCTTCACCAACGCTTGAAACATAGAACAGCTACGTCGTTTCTACCCTTAAATTTCCAAACGTCGTTTACATTATTTCTCGAAATACAATAAAGAAGCGTTCTTAGTTGTTATAACCTTTCGAGGAACCCCCTTATAGATAAGTCGATTGTATAGAACCTAAGGACAGTACAATTGTCTCAAAGGCGAAAAGGCCGGCCGAGCCGTGAGAACGGCCTACGCCTCTGGGCTACGGCAGCTCCCTCACCACCTTTTCACCCAAAGGACAACGTAGGCTCCGAGGAAGTTCTGTACAGAGAGCTTGTCTATCAATAGGGGCTCGACGTCACAATAGCGCTATAAGGGAGACTCGGCTCTGCCTCTGCAAAGCCAAGCCTCCCTCGGGGGCTAAAAAGGGGGAACCCCCTAAGTCCCGAACACCGTTTGTTAATGGTCTTTCAAAAAATTTCTACGCCAAACTCTCTCGCGCTCCGATAGGACCTTCACAAGAAACCCAAAGACCAAAAGCTTGTCTCGAGGCCAAAGGGCCGGTCGAGTCGTGAGAACGGCCTATGCCTCTGGGCTACGGCAGCTCCCTCACCACCCTTCGCCGAAGGACGGCTTAGGTTCCGAGGGATTTCTTTGCAGGTTCCCAAGATCGAGACAGAGGGCACAGGCTCGGAAGTAGAACAGAAAACGGTTAAAAGACCCACGTACGCAAATACTTTAAAGGCCTCGACGGCCACAAAAACGTCACGATACGGCAACTAACTCAATCCGGTTACATGGCCCCTTTTGGCCTAGGACAAAGCTCAAGGATCGGCGGCCGGTGCGGGAGGGACCACCTCTTCTTCAAATAGACCAGCCAGCGCTGTGCCAGGTGCCTCGGCCGCCTCCAACAGCTTCACGACCTCTGCATCAGCTTCCTCGTCATCTTCTGGCAACACGTAGCCGTCGCTGACAGCCTCGAGGTTGATAGTGTAGTGCGAGGAGACGACGGCCAGGGCACGCTTGACGCCCGTGTGCAACGCCCCCCGGAGCCTCTCGTGGACGCGACCGCTCAACGCAATCAGGCGGCTCCCAAGGGAGCTGGCCGATTGGACTCCCTCGACGTCCAAGGCCTCGTAGGCGGTACGGACTGCGCTGCACAGCGCCTCATGCTCTCGGACCTCAACATCCAGCGCCGCTTGCGCTGCGATAGAGGCCTCAGCCGCCTGGGAGGCCTCTTTCTCCAGATCTACGTCGCAACGAGGGGTCAGGAGTCAAACGCGAACCAGAACAAAAAGAACAAGGAGCACGGTTCGGCGGAACTTACCCTTGGCCTTGCTCTTCCAGTCTAAGGCCTCGACCCGAGAGGCCTCGGCCGCCTTGGTAGCCTCGGCCAAGGCGACTTTCGTCAGCTGATGCTCGCTCTGCTCCGTACCCAGCTGCCCGGCTATGGCCTTGGCAGAGGCTATCGCTTCTTGGGCCCGAGACCTGGAGGCGTCTCGCTCCTCCTCCAGTTCCTTGATCTTCGCTACTAGAGGGGCAGACTGCTCTTTAGCCGTGGCCAACTCGGCCTGAATGTCAGCACAACGAAGGCGGAGGTCCTCCACTTCCGCACTCCGCGCCGACAAAAGCCCCTGAGCATCGGCGAGCAGGCCCTTCTGCCGCCGGAGCTGGTCCCAGATATCCCTCTCCCTTCATAGGAATACTGATTTCCCAAGGGATCGGGTCTCGAGCTCCTAAAGAGGCAAAACAAAAAACGCACGTCAAACATTGCGAGGGGGCTCGGAGAGAAAACAACGCGGCACGGGAGAGGAAAGTACTTACCTGGGTGACACCGGGCAAGTCCCCTCCCATAATAGTCATCGCTGTCTGCAGCGACCGCACTGCCAGTTGGCGGTACTGCTCGAGGGTATCCCACCGCCCCCCCTCTGCGATATCTTCAAGGGCAAACACAGGCTCCCCCTCGGGATCAGCCCGGTTCCACCAGAAAACACACGAGAAGTTCCACCCATGGGGCTCGGGCCATAGCCGGGCAAGGGCCGAACTCCCCTCGGCGGGATCTGGGACTGGCTGCTCCGCGGTACTAGCCGCCTCGACGTCCGCCGCCTCCTTCCCTTGGGAGGAATCATCAGACGAGATTGTCTGAACCAGGGGCGGCACCAAAACTTGCTCCGTCTCCACCTCCATCGCCTTGGCCTCGACGGATCCAGGGGCTCTGGCCTCTGCCATCTCTACCTCGGTGGCCCCGGCGTCCACCGCCCTGACTTCGAAGGTCTTGGGGGCTCCGGCCTCACCCTCAATGGCCTCGGCAATGGTGGACGCCCCAGCCTCCTTCGCCCCAAGACTCACGACATCGCGAGGCGTGGGCTCCTCCTCCTCCACTCGCTCCACGGCCGCCTCGGCACCCTTTTACTGGGTAGCCGCCTCCTCCGAAACGGCCCCGCCCGATGCCGCGCCACGCTGCACGCCAGCCTGTGCCTCCGCTGCCTGATGGGAGGAGGAGCTAACGTTCACCTTGAGCGCCTTACGGGGCGCCAAGGCAGGATCTTCCACCAGATGCTTCTGGCTGGAAGCAAAGACACTCCCAAGGTCAGCATGCGACCAAGGGGCAAACAAGAAGTACTACGGACTCCACCAGAAAAGACGCTTACCGCAAACGGGGATGCAGCCGCTTCGACACCGCCAGCCTCCTCTACAACGGCAGCGGTGGTGGTAGCAGCGCGGCCTCGGTGTCCACCGGTGCCAGCTGGCCTCCGCCGGACCCTGGCACCTCCTCGACCCTTCGCGGAGACAATGGGGTCACCCCCACCGTCGCTCGCTCCACCTCCACCGTTGAACCCATCGGGCTGATGGCGCGCTCCTCCGACACCCGCGCCTCGGGCGTGTCGGCCTCAGCCTCGGGACGGGCCGCCACCGGCCCCGGGACACTCCTCCTCCTAGGAGCGTCAGGCTCCTTGCCGGCGCCCCGAGCACCATCTCCCTAATGTCGGGGAGGTGTTCCAGGCAGGCCATCCCCACCTCGTGCCCGCCGCCGTCGCCCGAAGAATCCAACACCGACGACGAGGGAGACGGCTCCAACGGGAGACCGTCGAGCTTCTGACGCCGGCGACGGGCGTCCAGCTTTTCGCACGCGAGGAGCTTCTTCATGTGCTTCGCCTCCTTGGCATCTTTCTTCTTCTTCTCCTCCTCGGCGCGCGCCCTGTTCACGGCTCGCAGCCGGGCGTCCTCGGGAACGGGCGGCGGGGAGTCTCGCATGTCTCTTATCCCCTGCGGGAACGACGAAGTAAGACAATAGACAAAAAAGGCAGAAAACAAGAAGGCCGCGAAAGCGTCGGCAACATCCAACTCACCAGTGAAATGTACCCCCGCGACGGGCGCATCAGGAACGGCATCAAATCGTCGATCTTTGGCTTCCCGTCTACCGCCTCTCTCACCCGACGTAGGGTCTCGTCGTCGGTAAGGGCGAAGGCGGACATCTTGATACCGGCAATCGGGTCGCTCGGGGTCATCTCGAACAGCCGCCGCCATCGGGCCATCAGCGGCAACACCCTCCGGCGGTGAAAGGCCGCCATGACCACGGCCGCCGAAAGGCCGCGGTCACGCAGCTTCCCCAAGGCCCGCAAGAGCGGCTCCAGCCTAGGCTGATCAACCTTGATAACGCCGTATCCCCATTTCTCTGGTTGACTCTCTACAACCCGCCCGGTATAAGGAGGAAGTCCTCCGTCGTCATTGCGGAGGTAGAACCAGCCGTCGTACCAACGATGGTTGGACGATGACAGCTGGGCCGGGATGTAGAGGGACTGCCGGTCTTGGCGCACGTGAAGGGTGCAGCCGCCGGCCCTCTGCACCTTCCGAGCCCCCCTCGTTCCCCCTGGCTTGGTGGAGAACGTCGCTCGGAACAAGTGGAGCCACAACTCCCAGTGGGGAGCGATCCCCAAGTACCCCTCACAGATGGCGACGAAGATGGCCGCCTGCGCGATGGAGTTGGGGCTGAAATTGTGAAGCTCCACGCCATAGTAGTGCGGGAGCGCCCGCATGAACTTATCCACCGGCGACCCGAGGCCTCGCTCGTGGAAGACGACGAAGCTCACCACGTAGCCGTCGCGCGGCCTCGGCTCCGACTCGTTCCCCGGAGCAATCCACTCCGGCTCGTCAGGGTCGGTGATCGGGCAAAGAAGACCGGCCTCCACGAGCAACTGCAGCTTCTCCTCGGTGACGTCAGACCGCTCCCAGGGATCCGCCGAGAGGATGACGGGACCACCAGCCATTGCGCGGTGGAGGTCGCTGCTACGGCGGTAATCTCTCTCTCTCTTTCTTTCAGTCTCTCGCTCTCGCCCTTCTCCTCCCCGGCGCTCTATGCTCTCAGCAACGGCACAGAGGCAGCGAAAGCGAGTGCGGAAAAGGTAAGAAGGAGGAGGGCGAGGCTCTTTGCGTATTTATGCAGGGACGAGATGAAACCACCGGGCGACGAAATCAGGGAAGTTTCCCCCAAAAAATCCGGCGCGGTTATCCAGATCTAGTCTTACTGCCCACGCGCCCACTCCCTCCTCATTAATCGCGCATGCAGATACGTCCCGTCGGCTGACGCCACATCGCGTCCAACCACAGCAGCAGCAGGCGCCGTTTTGCCTCCCCGAAAAAGCCGCCTCAAAAGATGTGCCTACCGTTATTAGCCGTAGGGAGAGAAATAACCCCCCCCGATTCCTTTCAGGCAAAGGAACTGGGCACCGAGTCCGCTACGGTCCAGGGGTTCGAAGGCTGGGCCCTTAGGGGTTTCGACAGCCGCCCCAGGCAACAAAGTCAGGAGCAACTACGGGCGAGCCTATACGAGGCTGAGGCCCAAGCAAGCGAAACGCTTGGGACGCCCTGTGTCGTGTCCGAGACCGGTAGGGAGGTCTCCAAATGGGATCCCACCATAGGGAGGCACCGAGCCACCGAGGCCCAGCGAACGGCCTCGGCACCCACTAGAGAAACTCTTCGGTACTCTTGGAGCGCGTCTCTGGACCGCTAGTCGACCCCCAGCGAACGGGGTACGGGCCTCCACTCGGACTTACCCGATAATAGCTCACCGGAAATGCCATCGCTCGCGCCCACCGAGGGTAGCGCGGTACATTCCACCCCTCCTTCCGAGCGAAAAGGAAGCGCGAGGGTCGAATAAAAAGTCAGGAGAATCCCCGACGGCCCTCTTGCTCCACGCAGAGGCTAAGGGACTCATCCTGCAAACCATTGCCGAGGCCCAGCGACTTGGGCTCGCACACGAGGGGGCTCGGCAAAACAAACCCTCCTTCCGAGCGAAAAGGAAGCGCGAGGGTCGTTCAAAAAGCTAGAAGATCTCCTGACGGCCCTCTTGCTCCGTGCAGAGGCTAGGGAGCTCCTTCTGCAAAAGACGCCGAGACCCCGCGACCTAGGCTCGCACCCGAGGGGGGCTCGGCAGACAGACCCTCACGCGCGAGGGGCGAACCAAAAGCCAGGGGGACCTCTGACCGCTCTCTCGCTCCGTGCGAAAGACTCGGGGGCTCCTCCTGCAACTTTGCCGAGACCCAGCGGCTCAGGCTCGCACACGAGTGGGCTCGGCAAACAGCCCCCCATCCGAGCAAAAAGGACATGCGGGGGACGGACAAAAAAGTCGGGAGGACCCCTGACCACCCTCTCGCTCCGTGCGGAGGCTCGGGGGCTCTTCCTGCAGCCAAGATAAAGACAAGCGACCTGAGCCCGTTACGGTCCAGGGGTTCGAAGGCTGGGCCCCCAGGGGTTTCGACAGCTGCCCCAGGGCAAAAGAGTCAGGGACGACTATGGGCGAGCCTGTACGAGCGCGCCCTGTGTCGTGTCCGAGACCGGCAGGGAGGTCTCCGAATGGGATCCCACCGTAGGGAGGCACCGAGCCACCGAGGCCCAGCAAACGGCCTCGGCACCCACTAGAGAAACCCGCCGGTACTCTTGGAGCGCGTCTCCGGACCGCTAGCCGACCCCCAGCGAATGGGGTACGGGCCTCCACTCGGACTTACCCGATTACAGCTCACCGGAAATGCCATCGCTCGCGCCCACTGAGGGTAGCATGGCATCTTCCACCCCTCCTTCCGAGCGAAAAGGAAGCACGAGGGTCGTACAAAAAGCCGGGGGAACCCCTGACGGCCCTCTCGCTCCAGGCGGAGGCTAAGGGGCTCTTTCCGTAGCATCGTCGAGGCCCTGCGATCCGAACTCGCACCCACGGGCCCGGCAAACACAATGAAAACCCCTCACTCGAGAGAGAAAAAAGCCCCTGAAGAAGTGAAATCACTCCTCTAGGGCCTCGGGGGCTACACCCGGTGGGTGCGCTCGCGCGCACCCACCGAAGCCTCGAGTACAAAACACCATCCCAACAGGAACTATCAAGAGCCAATTCTCGTTAGAACCTCAGGGGGAGTGCCTCCACTCCCCCCAAGGCTCGGGGGCTACTGTCGGATACCGTGAGAAGGGGTACCCTAAGCAAGAACCAAAAAACGACTGCTCAGACTTCGTAAAAGTCAAAACCAGCTAAACACCGCTGGCCTCGGCCGATTCTCTGACTCGCCCGAGGCCCCCTCACCGCTGACCTCGGCGATCCCCCACCAAAGGCCTTGGCTGACCCCCTCTCGTCACAGGCCTCGGCCGGGCCGCCGACCCTCCGTCTCGCGCGAGGCGGGCTCGGCAGCACTCCGCTGCCTCTTCCTTCACCCGTCCCTCTGACAGAACGTCGTGTCGCATTAACTCAGCCCACTGCTACCCCTGACATCGGCCGCATGCTCGGCACAGTACAGCGGAATGGCCGACGGGACAGGAGGCAGGACTGGGCAGGGGTTACCCGCCACTGTGCTAACCACTATGCACATGGTTGACGCCCATGCCTCACTGTGCTGCCAACTCCTGCTCCGAGAACGACGCAGCGTGGGGAGCCACGTCTGGGATACTGTGGCCTCGGAATCAGTACCCAGGACCAATAATTCCCTCCAAGGCCTCGGCAGTTTGCTTCAGGGGCTCGGCAGCCTAAGGATCCATGTCCGCCGAGCCCCCCATGATGGCTCGGCCTCGGCATCTGCAGAGCCATAACTCCCTACGACGTCATCGCACGATGACCAGCACGTCACCCGCCATGTCCTGCATCAAGCTGTATTGGAGCCCCACGACGCACAAGATCATGTATGACCGGCGCGTCACTTCTGCACGACAAGGACGGGGCCACTCCATCGACCATACCACAACAGTGGCCGGCTACAGGGCTCGGACACGCCACCCCCATTTATAGAGCGCTATGTATGGACGTCCCTGGTTCTCCCTTAGAGTATAAAAGGGAGGGACCGGGGCCATTTCTAGGGGGGAGAAAAGACGAACACACCGATAGAACTACACACTTCTATGCTACTTGAGAACAACGCCTCAAGCAGCCCGCACCACCCTCGCCGAGACCTGGGGCTAGCTCCCTCTCTCACCTAGCTTGTAACCCCCTACTACGAGCACTCCGGTGCAAGGAACAGAAGATCGATCTCTCAGACTGGACGTAGGGCCTCGATTGCCTGAACCAGTATAAACCTTGTGTCTCTTTGCATCACCATCCGGGATTAGGGGCACGCAGCACAAATTCACTCGTTGGTTGAGGGACCCCCGGTTCCAAAACACCGACACCCAGCCTAGAAAATTATCTTTGACTTCAATGACATGCAGACATGCTTTCACCTCGGAGCAATGGAGATGAATCTAATTCGCACGTGGTGCCTGTAAGTCCTTGTCCTCCCGATATGATATGAATGTAATATTTGAATTTTATTATAACTAACCCATGCCGTGATTTATAGAATGCAAGTGCACATTGTAAAACAAATGCCAAGTGTGAAAGCCGGGTATATAGACCCTCAAGCTATAGCACAAATAAATTTTAATTACCCTAAACAGTGGAAACTGGATGACAAAGAGCTAGCTGCTGGAAAGACCCTTCGGGAGAAAGAGGACATCCATACGGAGAGACTAAGGCAAGAGTCCCTTAAGGTTTCGGCATACATTGCCCTAGCTTTAAAATTCTCCAACAGCACTCTACTATATGGCTACCATACAACTTCAAGTAAGTTCAACTCTATACTTAAAGATTTGTTCGATATATTTTATTCGATGCAAAAGAGCTTATCTAGTTCTATGATTAAATCCATGCAGCAACCACTGAATTTGTATAGGCGTCGATGTCGGGAGGAGCATGACATGGGTCTTTGATTCAATAGATAGGGACCCGATGACATACAAAGACTTCATATCAATTCTCAAGACGTATACATATCGATAATCCTCATTAGCTTATATGTTTGTATACATACTTGTAACGTTCACTTTTGGATACTAACAAGTTGTATTTGCTAAAATAATTCGAACATGGCATTTAGGTTCTATGTCACGAAACATCATGGAAGGCATGATCCAGTAAGGAAGGAAAAGCTGGCTATAAAAACACTATGTGCGGTAAGTATAACTTACTTCTTCAGTACTCCATTACATGGCTGTCAAAAGCATTACTTAACATTTCCATATGCAAAACACATAGTGCCCCAAGCAGAAGTCTGACAGTGTACATTGTGGATACTATGTATGTTCTATGATGAGTAACACCGATGCCTACAGGAGACACCCCTTAAGGGTAAGTTTGAACCTCTTCACCCGTAGTATAAAAACTTTGTACATGGTATGAAATACTAAACCGAAACTTGTTCTCTTGTAGTGGAAAGAAGAGAAAGAAATGAAAAGAGACCCATACAAGGATGACTAACTCTTAGAGCTCGTTGGCGATCTTTGCAACTTCATATTGGACCAGATTGTACACGTCAAAGGCACCTACCATGACCGAGAGTCTGACTTAGGTATAAATTCTCAGTACCAACACCTTCGTGAGACTGAAAGGCTAGCTCTAGACCGTTGATAACAATGTGTATGGATTGTATATATTCTTGTGAATTGGACATTGGTTTTACCTTGTGAATTATGTCTATTTAATGATGGATTGTATATATTCTTGTGAATTGGACTTGTAATTGTAGTTTATATAATACTCTTGTGATTGTAGTTTATATAATACTCTTGAGCGAACGCGGTTCGGAGGCTGCATTTTGCGAATCGCGGGTCGTAATTAAGTTTCGCGCGTTCCATGCCGCGGGCGATTCCCGGTCGCGCGTTGGTTGCGGGGCGTTCGGCGGGATTATCTCGCTTTCCTCGCTCACTCGCAACACGAACGCGGAAACAAACAGGGCCATATGTATGTTCTGGTCGAATTTGAATTTTAAATTTGATTTTTTTTGCGGAAAAATATACCGTAGGGACGGTCCTAGACTGAACCGCCCCTACAAACAGATATTATAGGGGCGGCTAGTACTACAGCCGCCCCTATAAATCGATTTATAGAGGCGGTCTGGGAACCGTCCCTACAAATACATGATTTGTAGAGACGGTTTGGTAGGGACGGCTGGTCAAACTGCCCCTACAAATGGTCTTGAGCCACCCCTATGAACCTTGTGTGACGTAGTGCCAGCTGCTTTTGGCTGTACCTTTTACGCTTCGTTACATGAACACTCTATCGATGAAAGCATTTTGCTTACAGACATATATGGACTGTTCCACTCTATCGATGAAGCAAGCATATATATCCACGCAGTGTCACATGCCATAGGTACAGAAACTTGACACTCACTCCATTACTGCGAGCATATTTAAATACGAGTGCAGCGAGGCAACGTCAATGCATGTCTTGCGCTTTCTTGTCCCCTGATTGAGATGAGATCACTAATGATAAATGGGGAAGAAATTGGTGGGGGCAACCTGATGGCGAAAAACAGGCAAGACAAGATGCAACTTCTTTCTCTTAATTATTAGTTTATGTAAATACTACTTCATTAACTTCAAATTTACTTTACTTTTAGTGCTATATATCTCCTTCGTGAAACATAAGGTATTCTGGATATACATTGCAATTTAAAACTGGCATATATTGCTCAATCATTCCTCCATGTATACTATTTAGTCTATTAGTACGAGAAAAAGCACCTCGTTGTGATGCTACCTTTTACGTTACGTTGTTGTATGCTTTTAGAAGTGTAAATCTATATGCACTCGTTTATGTCATTAACTCTAGAAAGTTTGAGAAAACACGCGCTGTGATAAACTCTAGAAATCAGTATGTGATATCCCATCTCCTTTCACCGTTTATTAAGTGATGAGAAATGCATAGCTTCACTTTTCAATTCCAAATTTAACACTTCTTAAATTGGCTTCACAATGCAAATCGGTTGCTGCCCCACAATGCAAAGGTGTCAGCTGAAGTTGCTGACACCGGTCACTACAGGAATTTAAGATTCCCCAAGTCTCTTTCACCTTCCATATATTTTCAAAATTTAATTCTGAACTTCAAGATTTCCCAAGTGTCTTTGTGAACATCATATCTGACTGTTAGTGGCCTAGTTTAGAATTTTCTCAAACGACAACGGTTTTATTAGCGCACTTTGAGACGTTTCTGCTCACAAGTTGGTTCGGGAGTTTTTGTTCGTAATTTGTTTTCATCCTTGGAGATAAGCTATAAATCCCTCAGCCACCTTAGAAAAAAATGAAGAAAAGAATAATGTATTTGATACTATAGATAAGCACCTCGTTCCTGCCAACTTGATACAAGAAGTCCCACGATTTTTTAGAAAAAAAAAATCTGTTTTTCAGTTTTCACCCAAGCTTCATGGCCTCACGCTGCACGACCATTTATACCCACCCATATGGGACGTGAGCTTTCAACGGTTCAACCACATGCCCACGAAGTTACCTTGCCATCCCATCTATTGACACCAATTACTGATAATGATGATGTGATATTTTTTCCTCTTTTTTGAACTGAAACCGTGGGGTATAAACCCCCCGTTGGATATTTTTTCCTCTTTTACTTTGTTGTTTCAAAAATTCTTCAATTATTTAGTCATATAAGTGAGTTGAAATAAAAAAACTCAACTGAGAAGTTATAGAACTGTTCAAAATCTATAATTAAAAAAAAAGAATATCTCCATCCGAGTGCAAATGCAGATGTATGAATTTTCAAAATAATTATAATAACTTAAATTATGTACAAGAAAAACTATTCATATTGGGTTGTAGGACAAACCGGCATGGATCCGCGACTATCTATGGTAATTGGTAGGTGCGGATACTCTAGATCATGTTATCAACTGGCATGAATAGTTAATAATTAAGTATATTCATGCCAGTTCATAACACCGAAGGTTTACCGCTAGCAGCTTGTTATGAACTGGCACCAAAGGTTTGCTCATGACTTTTTTTTTTAAATTTAGTAAGGATATGTATTACAACAATGTTAAAAGGTTAGCCGAGAGGATCTAGAAACTATAAGATTGATTGGAAGCTTTAGACATGGTGGGTGTTGATGCGTTGATAAGGCCGACTAGCGGCTGGTTGAGGTCGTAGTGGCTTCAACGTACATGAGTAGAATTGTGATGAATTCAGCAATACTATAGGACAAGAAAGACTCATTATAATATGCAAGATGGTCAAAACTTTAACTTTTAGAATAGGACGAAGGAGCTGAAAAGTGAGTGATTTTATTGAGGCATGCAGCTCATCAAAAGGAAATTAGAGACTATTTTGATTTGACATCGGTAGAAGTTGCATAACCACATGATAGAAGTGGGGAAAAAAGATGAAAGAATGACAACAATAGTTTTAAGCTAAGCAATTGTCTGGTGGTAGATATATGTTTTTTTGTACTGATGAATGATGTTAGATGAATAAACAGATGAGTAATATAATCAAACAAATGAAAAAAAACTATTTGCAAAAAATATTTAAGAAAAAAAATCAAATATTATATAATGAAAGAAAAAATAGCGACCCAAGCTATTTGCACAGGTCTCCTTGCTAGTTCTATATGTCTTTTATAGCAAACCATCACACAATTGAAAAAAAGGACCTTGAAAAATCTTAAACATCTACTTTGTACCATCTTAAACAATTGAAAAAAGGACCTTTAAAATCTAAACAACCATAGAATA